>NC_142803.1:1545736-1590736 GCF_049724085.1 Artemia sp. Qi Xiang Cuo
TTCTACAATAATATATAATAAGATACTGAGACACTTACAATAATCCGACAATATTCCAAGGTATTTCTAAATCAACGGACCAGAGGTCAGTCCGGCATAAAGTTAGTATCAGTCCAACCGTTCCCATAAAATGGATCTTTTGTACAATTTTATCAACCACACCTTCCTTGATCCAACCGACGCAAAAAGCTAGGAAGTAGTACTTTCTCAATTTCCCGTTAAGCAGAAACTTGGCAGGATATGTTCCTTATCTTAGTAAAAAGTGGTATTTCGGTACTTTGTTATTTGCGTCTTAATATTTTTACTAAATTCCAAATTGACTTAATTAGAAAGCTTCACCACAATACTCCCTATTTAAAGAAGAGTTGTCCCAACTCTCAATATTTTACTTTAAAACAACTTAATTTTGTACATAGTTACATGCTGCCATCTTTGGGTCATTATGTGCATATACCCTCTATGGGTATTCTTAGGGTAATGTTTATGGTCAAATATATGCCATTTCATTTTTTGTCCAAGGATATCCATTTTGAAAATTATCCTTGTTTCTCTTTTTCTCTGTCTCTAAGACTGGAAAATACACTTTTTACCCTTTTCATAAGCATCTTCTGTTTTAGCTTGACCCCCAGTGGCTTAAGCATTATATTAGTGGTTCTGCTTAAATTAGATTTAAAGTTATATACAAAAATTTTATAAATTATTTGAGTTTAAATTTAACTCCCATTAATAATTTAACTTATCTGGGTGATGTGGTTGATATACCGTTTATTTTTCGGGTTTAGAAATGCCTTGGATAGATTACACATAACAATTTTTGGTTTTAAATTTTCACATATTTTCCCAGCACAAAGCATTTTCACATATTTTCAATAATATAAAGCCTTTGAGGCTATGTAGCACATTCTCTAGGCCAAAATTAAGTACTAATTTTATTTCACTTTCTGATGAACTGTTAGAAAAGTCTGTAATACTGTATACAGTTTCCAAATATTAGTTGATCAGGTATGGTTTGGTTTCTGATGGTATGAGATGTTAGTATCAGGATACATTTGAACTGGCTTTGAAATTTGTTACTTTCCAAAAATGGCTCAAAAATTAAATAAAAAATGGATCCGAAAGGATGTTACGAAAAATTTTATTTCCAAAAAAAAACTAAGGCTGTACCTAAAATAAATATTCACATTAGAATACAAATAAAGCATAAAGTGCTACACATATAGTAAAAAGAAACACTCAATTTTGTATATATCACTGAATTTTTTTTAACCGAAGGTTAATTACTTTTAATTACTTTCTCCTCTTTTTACTCTAAAGATAATATGCCGCTTAAATAGAAACATTGTGTTTCTCGCTGGCTGCTTGTTTCATTATCCTCTTCAACTTTATATATGATTATCAATCACTTAACAGATTTTTTCACAATAAAAAAATTGTTATACATTCACTCGAAGTCAAAAATTCGTATATAACATTAAATCACTAGTTAAAACTTAAAGTAAATAAAAAAATAGTATATACACAAGCATTGTGTAATAACTTACACAAGTATTTTTTGTAAGTCGTAGAACAAGATAGAACATTCAACTACTACTACTACTACTACTACTCAACTCATCGCAGCACCAAGCCGCCTGAGGCCACCACAGCTACGCACGCTCCTCCTCCACCCCAATCGATTCAAAGCCTCCCTTTTTACAACCGCCCACAAAGGTCCGATTTCCTTTAAATCTTTCATTATGTCTTCCTCCCACCCCAGAAGAAGATAACCTGCTTTCTGTTTAGCCCTAAAAGGTTGGCCGAGAAGAACAATCTTTAGTAATCTATCATCCTTTATCCGCACAACATGCCCTAACCACCTCAACCATTCTTTCATTATAGACCTAGAAAGCGGTATTGAACCACATTTTTCGTATAGCCTATTGTTTGACATACGGTCAGTCAGCCGGGTACCCAGAACAATCCTTAAGCAATTTTTTTGGAAAACATCTAGCAAATCTTCACCCGCTTTTCGGAGCGTCCACGCTTCAGAGCCATATTTGACCACTGTCATCACTGTACCTTCTAAGATTCTAATCTTGGTTTGCAGACTTATCTTCCTATTCTTCCAGACTTTTTTTTAACTATGGAAAAACACCCTGCGCCTTGGCTATTCTACTTTTAACATCTTCACTGCTCCAACCATCCTTACTAATATTACTACCAAGGTAAGTGAAGCTGCCCACCTGATTAATCTTTTCATTACTCAACATTACCTTTTCATCTTCACTTATTCCTAGCCTTCGTGACTTAGTCTTCTTAGCATTAATCTTCAAACAAATACTAGCACCCTGAACTCGCAAAACCTCTAAAACTTCATTCATTTTGCTCACACTTTCATCTTGGATGCTTAAATCATCAGCATAATCCAAGTCCAGGAGACTTTTTCCTCCCCATTTGATTTCGTGGTCTCCCTTTCCCTTTCCTGTGCTCCTTAAGACAAAGTCCGTCAAAATAATCCGTTTAAAGGGGGATAGAACACAACCCTGCTTAACTCTTGATTTAACACAAAACTAGCTGCTAACCTTATTTCCTACCTTAACCGCAGTTGTGTTATTCTCGTACCTACCCATAATCACTTTAATGTATTTGTTTGGTATACCATACAAGTATAAAACCTTTAATAAATCTCCTCTATCAACAGAATCGAAAGCTTGCTCATAATCTATAAAACTGAGGACCAAATGTGTTTGAAAACTTAGGCACTTCTCAATTATTAACCTAAGAGTGAAAATTTGGTCAACACATCCTCTACCTTTTCTAAAACCGCACTGCTGTTCTGTTAAAAGTTTGTCTATGGCATGTCTCAGTCTAAAAAGTATCATATTACTAAGTAATTTGCTACCTACAGAGACCAGACTAATGCCTCGATAATTATCACACTCACTTTTATCACCTTTCTTATAAAGTGGCTTAATTAAGGTTTTCCTAAAATCGTTAGGTACATTCAGCTACTGGTTCAAATTTAGCGCATTTGAAAAAATAACACACGGTATAGACTAGCATTGGAATTAATTCCAATTAGTGTTTGGTTAATTGCTTATAAAGTACTAATGAAGAATACTTCTTGAATGATATAAAAGCAAAATAAAAAAAAATACTCAACATATTAATTCACAATATTTACATTAATATTTAAATAAATTAAGTTATGTTTTTACATAACTTAATTGTTTAAACACAAACAATAATTATGTACCCTTACAATTTATTTAGTCATGGCAATATTTGTTCTTTTTACAACTTTTAAATTAGTCCGTCACTTTTATTTGATAAGTCTTAACTACAATTAAAATATATAAGAAAATCAACCCTAACAAATAGATTTATACACTATAATTAAGAACTGTGATTAGCCTCTATATAAGGACTTGGCAATAGTTCATATAACATGACTTTGTTATTTACATTTCTGTATTTACATTTTTTTTTACGATAACAATTCCATATTAATAAAAGGTTTCCAAAATAAATTTATAACTGTATATATTTTCTCAATTACATTTGTTACCACTATATACATTTTACATATACGACTATATACATTTTCTTATCTTTGTTTTACAACTTTGGTTCTATTTCGAACCAACTTGTGTCATTAAATGGTTTTAGCTTACTACATGCCTGTTTGTTTATTCAAAATTTTGAGCTTTTTAATTCTTTTTGAATTTTCAGGTGATTGAGACCGTTAAAAAAATGTATTAATCTGTAATCTTTTTTTCAGCTTTAATGTCCTTCTGGGACAAGGCTCCATTTACACCTTAGATCTGATAAGCTAAAAATTTAGCTGTTCACCTTATACCTGTTATGACATTATCAATTGACTCGTGTCTTTATTCTGATGATTTTCTTGCCAGGTCTACCTTCTGGTAGATCCTTACAACGTTTCTAAGTTCTCTTGTCATCAGCTACAGCTAAAAGGACTGTTATAAACCTGCACACACAACAATTAATTTTTCATATTATTGTCACACTTTTTGTTTTGATGCATCAGTTTTCTCTTGAGTTATTTTTTTTCCGACAAAGCGCCACTCCTGCAGTGCGTATACCTGACTTTAATGACGCACGGTAAATTCTTTTTTGACAAGAAAGTGACAATCAGTATTTTCGCTTTAATTTCTCAACTTATAATTGTCTTGTCATTAGTTTGAACTTCAACTTAGGTCCTTTAGGCTAATAAGATGCCTTCTTTTAATTTATCATGTCATGCTAGTCATTTCTTGAAAACGACTCCCATATAAGAGAGCAAAATTTTTCCTGTCTAGTTGGAGCATATCTACTTGGCTCCGTAGTATTAATGGTACTTATTTTGTACTTATTTTGTACAATTATTTCGTATTAGTTTCGTTCGGTCAGTTTCAATATGTATGTATGTCAGAGTTTAACTGACTCCATTCAATTTCTTCTCCGTTAGTTTTCTCTGGCTATATTCTCAACTTGAACCCCTCCATTTGTTTTTTTATTATTTACTTCAATGAAGCCTAAGATTTTTTTTTCTAGTCTTTTTTGGCTTTTTCAGTATTATAGGTCTCTTCTAAGCCTATATTTATATGTTTCATGTTTTATTCAAGAACTTTTACAAGTTTTTATGCTGATTGCCATTTTATGGTTAAATTTATTATTTCCTTATTTTTAAGCGGTGGAGGGTGTCTATTGTTGCAACCTGTATTTTTTTTAAATTATTTAAATTTCTTCGTCCGAAAGTGTTTGTGTTAGAAAAGTACTGTATTTTTTCAGCTGATCTTCAGAACACTTTTGATTAAGTTTTGCCCCGCATTTGCTAGTTCTCATTTCTTCATAAGAATGTAAGTTTTTACGATATCCTGATTTCCGCAAAATCGTGTGGTTTTCCTCGCAAACACATATTCTTTGCCTATGATACTCCACAAAAAATAATGCCTAGTTCGTGCCAAATTCTGTTTAGTGATAGGGACTATCAGCGCCCATTGCGGTGTCCCTATAATCTCTTATATTATTCACGACTGGCGTTTTATCCTCAGTTTAATTTTTGCCTTAGTTTTATATAGTATTTGACTGTATTTTGTCCCTTTTGTGATATTTTGACTATTACCCTATTCTAAAGGTTTATGGATTTAGTGCTGCCACCAGTTGTGGTAAAGCTGTTGTTATGTTATTAAGGTGATGTTGTTGTAGATACCTTTATTCTCCCTTTATAGGAGATATAAACTATGGCCCGAAGGTAATTAAATTTTTGTAGCGTTCCTTAGGCTATGACCGGACTAATGAGGCGTACCAGCTGGGTATACTCGAGAGACTAAATGAAGATTGTAGAGAGGTTGGCTATAACACAATACTTTTATTCATTTAAAATATACTAATACAAGGTTTTATAATATATATCTATATTCTACTGGGACTGGTTGTCCCAAGTAGACCACACGTCTCAGAATTCTACAATAATATATAATAACATACTTAGGCACTTACAATGACCCGACAAGATTCCAAAGTATTTCTAAATCAACGGACCAGAGGTCAGTCCGGCATAAAGCTAGTATCAGTCTACCCCTTCCCATAAAATGTATCTTTTATACATTTTTATCAACCACACCTTCCTGGATCCAACAGACGCAAAAAGATAGGGAGTGGTACTTTTTCAATTTCCCGTTAAGCAGAAACTTGGCAGGATATATTCCTTATCTTAGTAAAAAGTGGTATTTTGAAACTTTTGTATTTGCGTCTTAAAAATTTTACTAAATTCCAAATTGACTTAATTAGAAAGCTTCACCACAGAACATCCTAAGGATATCACGTAAGGGATATTAGATATTCATTTGAGTTGTGCGGTTTTCTAAAACGCTTAAATAGCTTTTTTCTTAAGACCTCGAAAACAGTTATTATAGGACGTTTTGTAAATGTGTGCGTAGAAAATGAATATGTATGCCAAAAGAAAAAACTAAACAACACAGAATTAACAGAAGGAAAAATTAATGGGTATTCTGTTTTTTTTTAATTTATTTCTTTTTAATATTTTGAATTTGAAATAAAAAATATAAGTCTGAAATACAAATAAAATTCAACGTTACATGCATAAAGAGAGTCACTGACATTTGCTGAAATTTTTTGAACTCTCCCCTTGAAACGTGACGGATTTTTAAGCTTTTCATGGTAGTATTGCAGCTATATAGAGTTTTAACTTAATTTTATTTCACTTTTGTTCCACTTTTCTTCTACTGAATTTCATTTTTTTTTCTTAATTTTATGTGGATTAAAAGTTTTTACCTTTTATTATTTTATTAGAAAAAGTTGGTATTTTTGCATTATAATACGTTAATATGGCTTTTTTAGGCACTTGGACGGGTAAAAGTTTCTGGTGACTCCACAATGACTAAAATAATGTCAAAGTCAATTTGGTTCATATCAACTGCTCGTAATGCCATCTGTGTTTTTGTCTGTGCTGGAATAGCAGTTATTACTTATGATCCTTCATCAGAAAACACTTTTAAACTTATTGGGAACATCACCGCTGGCCTTCCTTCATTTGCCATTCCTCCTTTTCAAATCACGAACATAACAAGCGGAGAAGTGCTTTTAGACTTTCCAGAACTTTTATCAGAAACTGGATTTTCGATGGTCATTCTGCCTTTGGTGGCTATCTTAGAAGCAGTAGCCATAGCCAAGGCTTTTTGTAAGATCTTTATCTTTTTTTAGCTTAAGGATAATTTTACCACTATGAACAGCAAACATTATAATAATAAAACTACCGGTGGACTATTTGTTGCCCCGAAGGACCTAAAGAGAAATTGTGCTCGAGGCAGTATGGAATAGAGGAAAATCTCCAAATCAGAGAATTGTACATGATTTGTAGAAAAACTATGAGATATTAAGGAATAGCTCACAAGAGACCATGAGATTTCAGCAAATCTCATCCTATGGCTCTAATCTCTACCTAATGGCCTCCCAAGGGCCAGAATCCTAAGGTTTTGTTCTTCTTTTATGTGCGATAATTTAGTTACATATAACAGATTAGACAGACGACTGTTAAAGAGTCTAAGTTAGACAGGACGCTAAAAGAGGTTCAGTAAATAGACTCTATTCAATCTACTGAAAATTCAAGTTCGTTGGCCTATACCTGATTCCCTTTTACTGCAACTAGGTCCATGTTTTCCTCGGTTTGCAACACTTTTTGCACAACCAATTCTAATCTCTTTTACCATTTTGTCACTAGTCAGGTGATCCAAACTCTGAAAATTGTCAGTAATAGAGATACCAGGTCACCGGGTACAATCTAAAAGAGAGGAGCTGGTTATTCTCAATATTGGTGTAAATTTTTTTTTATAATATATTGCATATATTACTAATAATTTAATTATTTATTAATTATCTTTTCTTTTAAGCATATTGCTTTAAGTAAAGTTGTAAAAGGATCCGTGATTGAATAATTTCCTAGTTTCTGTTATTTATGTATATCGGAGTAAATGAATCATTTGTTGAGAGTGATCTGAGTTCAAGACCAGCGGGCGAAAGTGTCGTTTCATTGTTTTTACCGTTTCTTTTAATATTTACACTAGTTGATATGATTATCTACTGTATATCTTTTCTAATTCACTGATGATTATTTGGGTTATTTTTTTTTACCAATTGCAGCTTGATGCAATGATGTTCATATGATTTATGTTTGTTCAGTATTTAGGAACCTAAGAAAAGAAACATGTCTCGTACATACAGAGCAGTGTATAATTCAGTTTTTCTTTCTCGTTTTGTGTAATTTGTTCTAAGAGCTGATTTAGATCTTAGCTCCAGCGTTCGTCACTAAAAACCACATGTATAACTCCTAAGTTTATGTGTATTACTTTTTTTTTGCTTATTGCTCCGTCTTTTCCTTTTTTGTATGACGGATTTTCCAATAAATAATAATAAAAATAATAATAATAATTACAATGGGGGGGGTAGTAGTATTAAAGCCAAGCGATAAAAAACTCATACATGTATAACAAGCAAGAACAAGCAGCAAAAACGGTAAGATCAATTTGGAGACCATCAGGAACACTTTTGGAAAAGCCTACATATCAAAAGCAGATCGTCTGGATATAAAAGTTCAGAAACATCAGAAAAACGAGAATAGCAACTACCTGGGTCTTAGCCAACAAAAGAAGTGCTAATCTTTAAAAGGTTAGGAGATAAATCTCTCCCTGTCTTACTTCTCTAAAATTGGTAAAAGTTTGGTATGATAAAAGACTGAAAGAACACAACTCATGAATTTTCTTTGATAATTGTTTTGTAATGTTTTATATTTTACTAATGTGTTGATGGTAAGTTCTTGTTGTGTCAAACGTTACTAGATAACAGGTGGTTTAATAATTTGTTTGAGATTAAAGATTTTTTTTACTTAGGTAGCTGATAGTTCCACTTATTTCAATTCAATGAAGCATATTCCGCCTACAAGTTGTAAAGAGTCCGAGGCTTATAGTTACAGATGAGCTGCTCACTTATTTAGCTGCTAATTTCACAGCCCTAAAAAAACTGTGAAGTACAAAGTGGAGAGTACAGAATAAATTTTTGAAGCGGGTACCATCGAGAGTCGATTGTTTCATTTATTGTTATTTTCATCTTTTCAACTTTGGATCATCTTGGGGGAAAGGACATAACCCTAAAACCATCTTCTAGATTCCTCCCACGGTTCAAGCACATACGATAATAAAAGAATGTCATGGGATAAAAAGCCCACTTATGCAAATTACTTCAATCACTCGAAATGATCACAAAAACAATAAATTAAAGCTTGAAAATAAACCCCCAATAGGGTAGGAGTCGATTGGGGAATAGAACGTTACAGAAATAAACTATTGACCTTGGCTGGACAGGGAGGTTATCTGCTCTTTACATCCTTAAAATCACCAATCCTTCAAGAAAAGAAATAAGATTATATCCAAAAATTCACTTCCTCCTACCTTCCAAGAAAATTCTACTAATGCCTTTCTAATAGATTACTGCTCAAGCGATTTTGTGATAAGCCTACATCTATAACCTGCGCAAACAGTACAAGCTATTTCTATCACTGGATTTGTTAGTTTCAGATCAGTCCAGTCTTTGAACCAGAATTATGATACTGTCTAGAATTTTTCCTTAGAAAATGATGTAAAATTGCAAAAAAGGAGGAAATTGTTCTTTTTTTTCATGTTTCAAACTTAATTTAACGTATTTCTCAATCCTTGAAGGAAATTTTTTAAATTTGATTCTATAGATGAGTAAAACCGAACCTCAGCAACTGAATAACTGCAAAGTTTCAGTCTTACTTCAAAGCAATAAAACTGTTGAACTGCAGAAAAATAATATACAAAAACGTGCACGATGAACAAAAACCTAACGTCTGAGCCCGGTGCACTCAGATTACTCTAAATGTGTAAAAATTAGGGAAGTAAGGCAGGAAGTAAGCTTTGAAAAATATCTTAAAACACATTTATTTTTAGCTGGTGGCAAGAAGAAAGTGGACGCATCTCAGGAAATTATTGCTATTGGGGCGAGTAATGTTGTAGGCTCGTTCTTGTCTTCTTTCCCAGTCACTGGGTCGTTCTCCAGAACGGCTGTTAATGAAGCAAGTGGTGTTCAGACACCAATTAGTGGAGTTATAACAAGTAAGTTGTTTGAATCTTATAATTATTTTTTGTTTTGTTTCGAAAAAGAAAGACTTTGAAAATTGGATTAAAACTAGTTTCTTCTGGAGTTTTGCCTTTTTTTGAAGTATTATCCGAAATACTCAGAAATTGCACAATACCAGGACCAACAAGACCAAAGTCCAACCACAAAGAAGCAGAGATAAGCAAAAGTCGTTACTGAAAAAGTTTTTGTTCTCTTTACTGGTTTATTGTTTCTCACAAAATAAGCAGTCAGGTTTTAAGACCTTAGAGTTCTACATCTCTCCAGAAAATACAATTCTTTGTCTGTGTAAATCTGTGACTAAACATTAGTTTTCCCGAACCATTCGTTTATCCGTTTTAGAATATTTTAAGGTTATTTTTTTTCTTCAGAAGTAAGGAACAATGCAACTGGCTTGCGAAAATATTCCAAGAATTAAAGCAATGTACAAAAAAAGTGTAATAGTATAAGAGAATAATAAACAATTTTCACGTCCTTTCTATCACAATAGTATTATATTTTTCCTGTCTAAATGTCTCTTGTAAAAAATAACAAAAACCAAAACGTAGGAAAATAATTTAATTTAGAAACGTGAGACTCATTAAAAAAAGTGAAGCAGTCCCTTGTAAATTCCGCAAATTATTGCGAGAGACGGTATATATTAAATAATATTTAATATTTTTTACGATACGGAATATTTCAAAAATTTTTAAAATACTGCCCCTCAAAAAGGGAAGACAATCTCGCCTTAGATGAAAGTGTGCAACTACTTCCAAGCTGCTCCTATACCCCTACTACTACTAGCCTGGTGTAAGGTAACAATCCTTTAAAAACCTGATTTTATTTGCCATAGCTTTGTAGGGCTTATAGCTTCAACCAGACCCAGCAGAACAAAAGCGTCAATTTAGAAAAATTTAAGAGGGTTAAGGCAGAGGAAAATGTATTTTTCATAATCTGGAGAGGGGGGGGGAGAATTTTGATGTTTTTCTTAGTTTTTCAATGACAATTCGAAAAGGGGGATTTGTTCACTTAAAATTCCAAAATAAGGTAATTTTTGTAATATAAAAGAACAGAGCAGAATAACCTAAGGAAACCTCCCCTCTGCCTCCCTAATTGACGCTCTATACCTGCGACAATCAGTTATTTCTAGATTTTTAGCTTTTAGATGGATTATTTTTCCCCATTGAAAGTTTTCAATCTTCATCATGTTCTTGATTATGTTGGTCACATCTAGGATAACAAGTGGTCATATTCTAGATCATCAAATGTTTATGAAAAAGAAAATTCACATTCAGACAGAAAAATATAGCGGTATCATTAAACACTGCGACAGGATTTTTCTAAATAATATTTACTTTCAAAATTTTTGAATATATTAAAAAAGAAAAACAATTTTATCTTGAATGATTCAATTTATGAAGAATACGCTGAAAATAACTCTTAGATCCCAAATTAAATATGAAAATGAATATGTATTTAGGTGACATGGGATTTAATGTGTCAATTTGGAGGAAAAGGTTTATTCTTTATGTATTACAGCTAAAGGAGGAAATATAAACCATGTGAGTCTTATATACATATTTCCTTTCAACACTTTGCTTATACAACATAAAAATAACCTAAGCCGTCTAGCTCGTATCAAGCTACGGTAGATATAGTACGCACTTACGAGGGTTTGCTTCAAAACATAGATATTATATTGTGTTGTTCTTCTATTGGCAGTTTTTTCTTTTTATTTATATTATTTTCCAACTTTTTTTTTTGCTTGCTTGTCTTTGAAAGAGTAGTTTACAGAGACTACTTAAATTTTTACTTAAAGTTAATTGTAAGAGTTTTGTTCATAATTTTGAGTTGGGTTGAATGGAAACATCCAATATATGTTGGGCCATATATATTTATTTTTGATATATATTTATAAACATAATATATATATATATATATATATATATATATATATATAGATACATAAATAAATATATATATATATATATATATATATATATATATATATATATATATATATATATATATATAATATATATATATATATATATATATATATATATATATATATATATATATATATATATATATATATATATATATATATATATATATATGTATTAAGATATTATTTTTTATAATATATTAACATTTTTTTTATGTCAAGTAAAGTAACAAAGTGACCCACCTCAAGTTTTTATTACACTGACTTTTTCAAATGCCTAGATCTGTCTTTCCATTTCATAATTATGCAAAACATTTCCTAGAACTCAGTAATAAACTTTTCAAACATATGAAATATAATTAAGACGGGTGTTTGAAACAGTTTTAATGTATTTATTTCCGAAATAATTTAATTTGTGTTTCAAGGGACTCAAAATTGCCAGTCGGAAGCTTCTCACAAAGAAAATGATTCTTTGTTACTCCTTTTTAAACATACGAAAACGGTGTCATTTATTAATTTATTAATTAATTAATTTGTTATATAGCCCATCAAAAATACAAAGCATGACGATAACAGAAAGAAAGAAAATGAAACAAAAAGAAAACACAAACAAAAACAGGAGCAAATACGTACATATTAAAACTCAATAAAAAAAAACATATTGGGAAAGTAAGCCACTCCAAGGCTGATAAATATCTTTTAATGAATCAAACCAATAAATACAATATAAGAAAAAATAATAAAAATAATAATAATGCAGCAAGAATAAAATAATAAATAAATAAATAAAAGGAAACTTGCATTAAAGAAATCCCTTGAAAGGTGGTTCGATGGATAATCCGTAGGCTTGGAAAAAAGCTTATCTGCAGTATCAAGAGGATCCGGCAGGCTGTAGCTCTCCCGCAGTCTGCTATTCCTAGTCCATAGAAGGAACCCGGATAATGAGCTTTAAATATATGATATAGGGCCTCCTGATTTCTATTTTATCTGATTGGTTAAAAATGTCCCAGAAAGGAACCAGGTATAGGGCCTAAGGGAGAGAAACAGGATTATATACTTTCGCAAGGTGGCGTTTACCAAGATTCAGCTGTGATCCAACTGCACCAGCATATACATTAGTAGTGTGCATTCTATATATTTCAAGACAGGTTGCATAATACAGACAAAAATCAATAGTATGGACCTATAAAGTGACCGAACATGTTATATTTGGAAGTAGATATTCAGGGACGAGATCGTATAAAGCTACCAAACAGGTTTTTAGGGTCAACGCCCAGTTTATTCACCAATCAGAGACAACGAATACAGAGGGTAACACCATTTACGGTAGCTCGATTATCATAGATATAGCATTTGGTTCAATATAAGGAGAGATTTTCAATGTAGTTCATATTAGTAAGAGAATTGAATTCAGAGAGAAAACAGTTTATTATTCTGCTCTACTATTTGACACTATATTAGCATAGAAAATGAGTAGTATGATGACATTATTAGAGCTTGGTGGCGGTGCAGGTAGCTGCAATGATAAAAAGGCGAGAGAACCAAATGTGGCAGACAAAATTACACGAGGATGTAGACTAAGTCTTAAATGGGACGATATGTATGCAAGCTATGTTATATTATTGAGCAAATTTACATTGGAGGAGCACTTATGCTTTGCAAAGAAAATGAATTTAGTGATATAAATAGAGTTCAAGCTGCTTTAAATTCACTGGAGAAATTCACTGTTTTATGTATGTTTTATCTCTTTCTAAGACATGTAAAAAAAATTTCAAAATATATACCATGTTAAAAAAAGATAAAACAAATTAAAAAAAAGTATAAGAAAATGGGGGAGGGGACAAAAAATTTGGTGGGAGGAGGCCCCTTGGAGGTTGAGGAGAGGGGGTTCTTGGAGTTTGAGGTCCTTGGTGGTTAGGGTCATGGGCGGTTGCTGTCCTTGATGGTTCAAATCCTTAATCATCTTACTAGTTGATTTTTAAGGATTTCTAAGGATTGTTCTGAATTTCTTTATCAAAACTCTTTTCTTTGCATATACATCTTTATTAGTATAAATTTTTTAAGTATACTACAATGTTAAAGCATATTTTATATTGACAACAATGCTCAAATGGTACTTGTGTATTATACAGAACACAGTCGAGAAATAAAGCTAGGTCAAGTCTTGAGGTCATCTTGACAGTGATGACTCTATTACTCTCAAGTTTTTAGCATACCCCAATGCTACAGCATATTTTATATTGGCAACACTGCTCAACTGGTCTTTGGGTATTATATAGAACACAGCCAAGAAGTAAAGCTAAGTCAAGTCCCATGATCACCTTGTCATTGTTAACCATTTCCATAGATTGATATCAATGAGGTTATTCCAAATGTATATTAAACTGCGTAAGAGTTACCACCCCATCGGGATTACCTTAACTGGTAAGTAGTTTAACCCTTTTTACCATTATCATACAATCCAATTAAAAATATTAGCGAGCTCTGTTTCACCCCTATTATTCAATCACCAATTAAGATCATTCAGAAAAGAGTTATGCAAATGGAATTGCTTTTCGCAACTTGAAGCCTTTTTACGCAAATGATACACGTTTTTGATATCTAATGCTGTGTGCAGTCATTAAACCTAACTCTGAATCTAATACACGCTCAGCTTGGCTGAAACCAGTATTTTTACAGAAGGTCCATTAAATCTTTGAACACATTATACCAAGGTCTTTAGTTTTGGGTATTGAACCTAGAAAAACCCGTCTGAAAGGTAATGTCCCTTCTGTGCTACTAGTTGCATGTCTGTGGTAAGTCATGTC
Source organism: Artemia sp. Qi Xiang Cuo (assembly GCF_049724085.1). Classification (NCBI taxonomy): domain Eukaryota; kingdom Metazoa; phylum Arthropoda; class Branchiopoda; order Anostraca; family Artemiidae; genus Artemia; species Artemia sp. Qi Xiang Cuo. The sequence goes on from NC_142803.1 coordinate 1,560,125, forward strand.
CCTTTGAAACTGCACTTTTTATATTAAGTACCGTCTGTATATGCTGTCTCTGATTGGTCCAGAAAATGGGTGTTGACGTGGAAACCTGCCTGGTAAAGCATGTCCCTTTTGTCGTACTAGATACCTGTCCGTGGTAAGTCATGTCCCGTTGAAGCTGCACACATATTGATGCCCCAGGCTTGTAGGTTTTGCGCTAATTTATACGATACTACTTTTAATCTTACACAAGAGATGATACGAAAGAAATATCCACGTGATTCATAAATAAAAATTACATCAAAGTAAAGTCCATTGTGGTTACCAATAAATTACTTTGTGGTAAGCTATACGAGGAAGTGGCATACAACATAATTAGCGCTTGAGTAAATCCAGATATACTAAAAGTGATAATTGCATATTTGCTTTATTTTTTAGTACACCTAACCAGGACAATAGCAACCGCATGATTTAATGCACCAGTTTCACTTTTTAGGATTTGATACCAAAACTCGTTTCCCGCGTGTTCTTATGTTGTCGTGTAACTAGTCTTTTGTTTATTCTTATTAGAAGAACAGGGGCGGTGAAAGAATTCAAGACTTGACAAGGGGTGATAAGATAAATGAAAGAGTAATTTTTTTATTTATACCTTAATCAGGTTGGGTATTTTTATAGTTTATTTTTATATTATAAAATAAGTCACTTGGGTAGACACGCATGCAGTGCGGAGGTCAGACCCTCCGAAATAAATTATTTCGTACGTGTCTGAACAAGGCTACATCCCCAAATATGGTTTTCCAGATATTCAGACTTATGAGTTATCCCCCTACCCCAACAAAAAAAATCAACTTATCAAAATATAGTAATTAGATTTCTGTTTCTTTTTTTAAACAGATTTAATCATCTGTTTTGCTGAAAAATAGTAAAAGTATTCTTTTTTTGCGAAGCCGAATTTTTCTTATCAGATCAGTTTCAATACTTATCTGAGCACTATGTGAAGAAAAATTCGATCTGCCTAAAAAAGTCACCCTTTTAAGTGAAGTACGTTCTTGGCTTAATAGTTTGGTGTAACTAGATGGTAAGGAATGTTTCGTCTCTCTGTGTGTGTCGTCTCTTTGTGTGTGTCGTCTCTGTGTATGTGTCGTCTCTGTTTGTGTGTTGTCTCTGTGTATGTGTCCTTTCTGTGTTTTTGTGTTTTGTGTGTAGTCTCTGTATGTGTGTCATCTCAGTGTGTGTGTCGTGTCTGTGTGTGTTTGTTGTCTCTTTGTGTGCGTCGTCTCTCTGTGTTTGTGTCAAAGTAAAAAACTCTTTCTTGAATTCACTTCTTGGATAAACAATACAAAAATGTCATTCAAGAAACTATGAAAACATTGTGAGTAAGTAACAAACTCTTTCTTGACTTCATCTCATGGAAACACATTGTGAAAAAATTGTAATTAAGTATCAAACTCTTTCTTGAACTCACCTTTTGGATATACAATACAGACATTTCATTCAAAAAATTACGAAAAAATTGTAAGTAAGTAATAAATTCTTTCTTGAATTCACCTTTTGGATATACAATACAGAAATTTCATTAAGGAAACTATGAAAAAATTGTAAGTAAGTAATAAACTCTTTATTGAATTCACCTCTTGCTTACACAACACTGATAAAGCTGCTGCCGCTAGAATTCCTATGGAAAAAAGATGACAAGGATATTTTCACCATCACATCTGCTGCCCTCTTTTCACCTTTAGTTATAGATGGCAGCACACCAGCTCAAGCACAAAAGCGTAGTGAGAGACATGCAAAAAGTTGGGTTCATTTAGGTTCACTTATCGTGGCGTCACGATCAGTGAACCTAAATGAACCTAACTTTTTTCTTGTCGAAAAATAATAATTTTCTATTTTTCGCCAAAACCGATGATTAAATCTGTTTAAAAAAGAAACAAAAATCTAATTACAATATTTTGAAGAGTTGATTTTTTTGTAATTGGGGTAGGGGGATAACTCACAAGTCTGAATATCTAGAAAACCATATTTGGGGGTGTAACCTTGTTCAGACACGTACGAAGGAATTTATTTAGGAGGGTCTGACCCCCGCCCTGCTTGCATGTCTACCCAAGTGACTTATTTTATAATATAAAAAAAAACATAAAAATACTCAAAATGATTAAGGTGTAGATTAAAAAAATCTCTTTTATTGATCTTATTGCCCCTTGTCATGTCTTGAATTATTTCACCGCCCCTGTTCTTCTAACAAGAATAAACAAAAGACTAGTCAAAGGACAACATAAGAACACATGGGATTCAGTTTTGGCATCAAATTCAAAAAAGTGAAACTGGTGCATTAAATCATGTAGTTGCTATTGTCCTGGTTAGGTGTACTGAAAAATAAAGCAAACATGCAATTATCACTTTTAGTATATCTGGATTTACTCAAGCGCTAATTATGTTGTAGACCACTTCCTCGTATAGCTTACCACAAAGTAATTTATAGATAACCGAAATGGACTTTGCAGTGATGCAATTTTTATTTATGAATCATGTGGATATTTTTTTTGTATCATCTTTTGTGTAAGATTAAATGTAGTATCGTATCAATTAGCACAGAACCTACAAGCCTGGGGCATGAATATGTGTGCATTTTCAACGGGACATGACTAATCATTGACAGGTATCTAGTACTACAGAAGTGAAATGACTTACCAGACAGGTTTCTGTGTCAAAACAAATTTTCTGGACCAATCAGAGACAACGAATACAAAGGGTACTTAATATACAGTTCAGTTTCAACGGGACATGACTTACCACAGACATGCATCTAGTAGTACAGAAGGGATATTACTTTTCAGACAGGTTTTTCTAGGTTCAATACCCAAAACTAAACACCTTGGTATTACGTGTTCAAAGGTTTAATGAACGTTCTGTAAAAACACTGGTTTCAGCCCAGCTGAGCCTGTATTAGATTCAAAGTTAGGTTTAATGATTTCATACAGTATTAGATATCAAAAAGTTGTATCATTTGCGTAAAAAGGATTCAATTTGCGAAAAGCGATTCCATTGGCCTAACTCTGCTCTGAATGATCTTAATTGGTGATTGAATAATATGGGTAAAGCAGAGCCTGCTAATATTTTTAATTTGATTGTATGAAAGTGGTAAAAAGGGTTAAGCTACTTACCAGTTAAGGTAAGCCAGAGGGGGGGGGACTCTTACGCCATTGAATTAAATCTTGGAATAGCATGATTGATATCAATCTCTGGAAATGGTTAACGATGACAAGGTGATCATGGGACTTGACTTAGCTTTACTTTTTGGCTGTGTTCTGTATAATACCCAGATACCGGTTCAGCAGTATTTCCAATGTAAAATATGCTGCAGCATTGGGGTATACTGAAAAGTTTAAAGTAATAGTCATAGGTGTCAAGATGACCTTGTGACTTGACCTAGCTTTACTTCTCGACTGTGTTCTGCATAATACACGAGTACCATTTGAGCACTATTGTCAACATAAAATATGCTTTAACATTGTAGTATACTAAAAAGTTGATACTAGTAAAGATTTAGATGCCAAGAAAAAATTTTAATAAAGAAATTCAGAACAATCCTTAGAAATCCTTATAAATTAGATAGTAAGATGATTATGGATTTGAACCATCAAGGACAGCAACCAACACCTAACCACCAGGGACCTCAACTTCAAAGAGCCCTCTCTCACCAAACTCCAAGGGACCCCCTCCCTCCACGTTTATGGGCCCTTCCCCCATTTTTTTACTTTTTTGATTTTTTTTAACTCTTTTTTATATTTTTTTAACATGGTATATTTATTTTCAACTTTTTTTTACATGTCTTATAATGAGATTAAACATACTTAAAACATAATATATTCATCCAGTATATCTAAAGCAGCTTGAAGTCTATGTATATGCATTGTATTCAGTTTCACTGCAAAGCAAAATGGCTCCTCCAGTTAAAATTTGCTCTATGATATCACATATCACATAACATACATATCGTCCCATTCAAGGCTTAGTCTACATTCTTGTGTAATTTCCATTGCCACGTTTGGCACTCTCGCCTTTGTATCATTGCTGCTACCTGCACCGCCATCAAGCACCAATAGTGTAAACATACCCCTCATTTTCTATGCTAATATCGTGTCAAATAATAGAGTATAATAATAAACTGTTCTCTCTCTGAATTCAATTCTATTACTAATATGAACTACATTGAAAATCTCTTCTTATATTGAATCCGATTGCTCTAGCTACGATAATCGAGCTACCGTATATGGAGTACCCTCTGTATTCGTTGTCTCTGATTGGTCCAGAAAATGGGTGTTGACCCTAGAAACCTGTTTAGTTGCTTTATACGATTTCGTCCCTGAATATTTACTTCCAAAATATAACGTGTTTGGTCTCTTTATAGGTCCATAATATAGAGTGTTTGTCCGTATTATGCAACCTGTCTTTAAATATATAGGATGCACACTACTTGCATTACGTATCTTACGTTTGGTTTGGGCAATAAGTAATTTCCGAGTCGACTTTAGGGATGTACCAATAGGTAAACCAACTTACACAAACTCCTGTAGTGGTACAACATCAGAATAACCAAGATTTACTCTATAAGGGGTTTCAGAACGGTTAAAATTAAATTATAGCACTTGAGACTTAGCTGCATTTAAAGAAATACCAATGTCATTATAATTCCTATCAATCTCCCTAAAGGTTTTTTCCAAACTAAACACAACCCTACTTAGGCTAAGAACGGCTTCCGCATAAAATAAAACAGACTGACTAAAACCGTTCAATATACAGCGAGGCAATAAATCCCCTTGGTCTCTTGGTGTCGCGTTATTATAAATATTAAAAGAGGTAATGGCCCCTTATTTAATACCAATATTTACACGGAGTTTTGAAGAAAAAAGCGAGGATCCAATCTTTAGACGTTTTAAGAGGTGTCTATACATACAATAAAGATGTCGAACTACATCAACAGATATCCCCCCTTTTTAATAACTCATGCATGGCCTGAGAATGAATTAGAGATCCGAAAGCATTACTAATGTCATATGCACCAAAAGCTAAAGCGCTACCTGACCTTTCAGCATCCTTTAATATTGTATATAAACTCCTTAAAGCGTGGTAAAACTCAAGATGCGGTTGAAACCAAAACTGAAAAGGAGGCATTACACTCTGTTGACAAATATGATCAATAATCAACAACTCAAAAATCTTTGAAAACACACTAGAAACTGTAATGGGCCTAGAGGATGAATATTGAGAAATCTGTATTCCCTGCTATAAGACATGCTGTTATTCTAAATGATATTTTTACGTCAAGTTAATACTAGGCCTACTTATCTTTATTTTATGCCATCTAGATAAATGTGCAAGAGCTTTATTTTGGGGAAAACTAAAGTTTGGGGAATTCCAAACTAGAAAAGCGTTAACAAAAAAACATACGAAATATCTTGGATACTAATGACACATTATTTCCCCTACGATTTAAGGTGGCTTGGGATATAAGACCCCTTTAACATACTTTCTGTGTAACATTCAAATATTATTTCTCATGAATTTAAATAGGTCCCTCCCCTGAGAGCGGCCCAGGTTTTCAGACACATGGCCTGACTAACACTCCAGCGTTTCCTATAGTGAGGAGTGATACAAGAACCTTCAATATGTTATTACTTGTTTGTTTTTCACATGGCCACTTCGTATGGAGGGAGCCATCACAGAAACTTTTTCTTAAATGCTCACTCGATTCGAAATTGAGAGCTCTAGTGCCCTTTTTTAGTGTCAAAATTGATTTGAGGGCAACTAGAATCTTCATTCCCCTATTTTGCTGCCCAACCCCTAGCCTCCAAAGCAGTTCAACCAAAGACATTCAAATTTTAATATAGCCATTCTTTTCACAATAGCTGAAAGGTCCAAGAAATGAGACTTTGAGAATGCAAAGACCCCGAAGGCCCTGGAGCAAGGTAAGTAAATTATTTAATAGGGAGTCTATACTCGGACAGCCATTCCGCGAGGTAGCATTAACCCTAGTGGTATATTGGTAGTACGATGATATAAAACTTTGAAAATATTACTCTTTCTTCTAGGTGTAATTGTAATCCTGGCAGCCCAGTTTTTGACACCGTATTTTTTTTACATTCCAAAAGCTAGTCTAGCCGCTGTTATCGTTGGTGCTGTGATACTCATGGTTGAATATCATGTGATTATGCCAATGTGGAGGACAAAAAGTGAGTGCTTTGATTTTTTTCATTATATATTCATCCTAGATTAACCGGAAACTAAATATTAAAATTTTTTTTTATTCTCTCTTCTCTTTTTTAGATGCTAAAAGTTATTTTATATGTCGTTAAAAAATAATAGATAAGTTCTATCACAGTCGTTCCTAGGGTTGAAGACACCTAGGCTAAAAATATCCACTCCCTTCCCAAAAATCTTTATTTGAACTAGTAATCCCTGGGTCATTGCACTGTAATTACTGCCTGGAAGAAGGCTCATCGAATGTACACTAAGCAGGGCCCACTGGGGTTTGACACGTCCTATGAGTTACAAACTATCTCTCAGCAATGGGTTAAATTGCAAGGTCAAGCAGAACATCATCATGAGAGGATTCTTTATAAGAGGACAACTGCGACAGAGTGTAGGGTCAAGATTTATGGACAACGGCCTCTCTGAGGAAATAGTTCTCGTCCTGAGTTTGTTCCAATGCAAATTGGCGCATGAAGAACAACCTTCGCTTGCCTCGGGATATTCAGCTAGCCACCGGAGAACTAAATACACCTAGGGAATATTGGGTTGGCAGCCCTTCTCCCAAAATTTTTATTGCTACGAGTGGAACCGAAAATTCAGCCTCGGATATTTCAACATATAGAGCCTTACTTCGATCCCAGACCACCCAAGGATGTATCCCTCGGAACATCGTTAACCAAAGTGGCACTAATGTAGCCACCTGGAACGTTCTGACACAGAACCATTCCGCTTTTAATCTAGTTTTAGCCAAAAAATAAAAAAGTGACAATAGCTAGAGCTAGTGAAACACATCTCCCTGGTATTGCTGAAGAGGACATTGGTGACGAATCAACATTACTATGATCTGATGGCAGTCAGAAAAGAGGAAGCGTTTGCATTATACTGAAAAGCACCGCACGCAAGGCCCTCCTGTTGTTCATTCAGTAACATCCAGGCTGCTAAGAGCAAGGCATGGAGGGAAAACATGGGAAAATAACCATCATCACCTGTTACGTTCCAACAAATGAAGCTGAGGAAAAAGTTTTTATCTCGTTTTTATCTCGTCAAGAATACCTTGTACTCCTAGGGGATAGGAATGGCATCTTTTCAAATGAGTCTGGTCCGCAAGATTTTGGACTCGTAACAGTAGATAGCCTAAATAACAATGAAGAGAGAATACTGAACTGTTATCTGGCCCACAATCTTACTATTACATACACGAGGTTCCAGATATTTGAAATAGCCAAGTGTACCTGGTATAGCAATGAAGGGTCAACAAAGAAGATGCCCGACTACATCATTCATACACCAGCGATGGCTTTCATCTCTCCAGAATTACGAAATTTAACGAGGCGGCAAACTTGTGAACACCGACTATCGGATGGTTGCAGCCAAAATTAGGGTTCACCTTAAAACTAGGAAAAATAGCCAATAATCGCAGAAAACTGACAACTACCACGTCCAGAAAGACTTTCCTCCGGCCAAGTGGTATCAGGCGCTCTTATCCAAAAGATTCAAGATACATGAGCAGTACGATGATAAGGAAGGAGCATGGAAAGTCTTCATTGAGAGCACTGTTGCAGCAGCAACTATTATTGTTGGAATTAAGTAGCGTCAGAAAGAAAAACTTGATTAGTAACGATTTCCTCAACCATCTTTGATCGCAGACGGGAAGTCTACCTTCACGGTGATATGACAGCACGTAGGCAGTTAAAGAAATAGAAACAACAAACTGCACAAAGACCATAAGACTTTTATCGACGGCAAGGCATGTGAGCTTTAATAGGTGGCGAAAACAATGACATAGAGACCACGTACAAGATAATTCGTGAGCTCTCAGGTCAGCACAACCAGATTACGGTGTGTTCCCGAACCGTGAGTGACGAGAAAATGTATGAACAGTCAAAGTGCCTTAGCCATTAGAAATATCACTTCGGAAAAATACTAAACTCAGAGAAACTGGTCCAAATCAACAACCAGCTCACTGCTGCTGCGACCAATGCTACATATGTCCTCAATGAGCCTAAATTCACGACAGAATAAATTAAAGCTGCAATCTGGAAGCTGAAGAACAACAAAGCACCGAAAATTTGTGGCATGGGATCAGAAATCCTAGAGAATGGCGGTTTATCCATGATCCTTTAGCTGCAAATACTGTTTAATTGTGTGCGCGCCTTACAGAAATGATCCCATCAGACTGGAAGACCAGCCTACTTGTTCCAGTCTGCATAAGTAAAGGAAGCAAAGCAAAATTTAGTAACTATTTTGGTATAGCTCTGCTTTCAGTGCCAGACAAACTCTTCGTCATGCTACTCTTCTAGCTGGAAAAACGTTACCTTTATCCCCTCCAACAAGTCCAGCAGGATGGGTTCATGCTGGGACAGCCCACTGCTAAGCAAGTCATTACATTTAAATAATTTGTACAGACAACTCTTGATTAAAGCGTACTTTGCTCGTTGATTTTGGATGAGGCTGTGACGCTGCACCCAACCTCTTAAACTGCGTCATATACCATGTTCTAAGGAAAAAACTGCTGGTGCAGCCATTTGGCATCGATTTTTTTCGAATATTTCTTTCGAATGTCAACCTTGGAGACAATGTGAAACTAGTATGTGAAAGTCTTGGTGAGCCCAGAACTGTACTGGAAAATATAGCGTCTCTAACGAAAATACTTGATTTAAAAGTAAACTAATCTAAGACCAAAATAATGCTTATGGACAAGATATTAACCAGCTCTCTCCCAACATCTATAGAAGTGCGTGGACAGAATGTTGAGATATGCAATCTTGGTTCAATTGTCTGCTCAAATGTAAATTTAGATGGAGAAATATCAGCAGTGGGGGCAAAGGCGAACGCTCTTTTTGGCCGTCTCCTGAGAACTTTTTTTCACAAACCCCAGATCAACCACCTAACATAAGTACAAATGTATTCTTACTGGGAAGCTAGAGTTATGATGTACTTTTCAGAGACTTCTCCCATGACTCAGACGCAGATGATCAAGGTAGATATTGTCCAGACGAAGCCCTCCGGAAAATCAAACGCATTAGATTACTTAGCAGATACAGAATTTGGGTTTTTCAGGTCTTTTAAATTGCAACCCCTGTCTCAGCAGATCGAGTTTAAGTCGCAGCGTTGGTACGATCATATAAGTTGCCTATCTCCTCAAATACGAGCCCGACAAATCTTTGACTTCGACCCTTCTGCAAATCGGTGGAAGAACCCCAGAGATATACCCCGCAAAACGCAGGTGGTCGTCATCCGTGGTTGACCAGGAGCACCAACCCTAATGAAACCCTTACCATGGACAGAACACTGCGGGAGTGACTAATGGTGCTGACGTCTAGTTTTATCTACGCTGGTGACTTTGCTGAGAAAGAGTTTGAAGTAAGTAAAATAAATAAATTACTTACCCAATTACCCTTAAAACATTTTTGTCGTGACACCTCTCATCTACGGCACCGAATCTATCTTGGTCTGGTTTCCCTTCCGTTTGATTAACCCTCATAATCATTTAGAAATAACTAAATTTGCCTTTCATTTTGTTTTATAGCTGATTTCAAAAGAGTATATATACCTAATAGAGAGATAACATCGCGGAATAAATCCTGTACGCAAATATTTTCATTTGATCACACAATAGGTTACTGTTGTCAGTATGACGATCGTCATGAAAATAAAACAAGTATTTTTACAGAAATTTCATGAAAATCATCGAAGATCTAAAAAAAACTCCAAAAAAACAGTATAGACCTAGTTCTATAATTTCTGATATCTAGCTGGCATCTTAATGCTTGATCCCTGGTCACTGGAATTTTGGATTTTGATGAAAACGCCATCATCTTAAAATAATTTATCAGAAATGCTGCAAGTCTTATTCTGTAGCAAACTCAAATTTTAAAAAAAATGTTAATTATTTTTGAAACGCAAGATCCAATGTCACTTTAAGTTGAAGTAAATAAAAAATAGCCCCCCTCCCTAAAATAAAAAAAAACAAAAAACAAAGAATTCTCTACGGCTTCGTTGCATGTCTTTTGTAAGAGACTGGATAAAAGAACCATGAATGATAATTTCATGGTTCTGTTTAATTCAGCATTGAAGTAAGTTCATCATGGAAAATTTCTCATGAAAACAATGGTTCTAGATTCATGCAAGTTTTATTTGAAACTAAAACTATCAACCAAACAAACTATCAACCAAATCAACCAAAAAAAAGATTCCTGAAATAAAATATTATCTTTAGCTCACAATGAAAAACAGTTTTACTACTGATGACGGTCCCTGCATATGTGAACGAAATATCTGGTAAACATGTGAACTTCTATCACTGTTTGTAAAACGAAATTTTTCTACGACGGATATTTACGACCATTTTCTAATGTACTTCATAATTTTTCCTAGGATTTTTTGGACAAATAAGGACGCATGACTATTTAAATGGGCTCAAGCGTAATTACAATTAAATTTTTACTTTGTTATTGAGCTGGCAATACTCCATTCTATGGTATTTTTACTGATGTTTTTTCTTATAATTAAAACACAGTTTTTACTTCATAGCCCTTTAAAACATTTCATTTCATCCATTTCCTAGATATCACACCTCAACTTATATTATATTATTAATAATTTTCTTATTTCTCCTAGATAATGGGAATTTTTTTTTTTTGCAATTTATTTGAGGTCTACCCTGTTTCCTCCAATTCAATATTGAAAACTGTGCGTCCACAGTCAAGGTTGTATATCCGGCAAAAAAAGAAAAAGAAGAATGAAAACAAAATCTGATACTTTTCTTCTCTTTTTAATTTTGGGAATTATCATTTCCGATACTACCAAGATTTAATATAAAGTTTCTGTTTTTAATATTACTAAATTTTCATCATTAATATTTTAATTACGATTAAAAAATTTAACCTTTGAGAAAATTCATCTAATTAATTTTTTTGGCGTTAATTATTTTCTTATTTTCCAAGAGTCTGATTTGATACCATTTGGTACAACGTTCTTTGCGGGTCTTCTTTTTGGTTTGGAGTTGGGTATCATAGTTGGCACTATTGTCCATCTCCTTATGATGTCATTTGCCAACGCCAGACCACCAATTGAAACTGAAGTCATTCGTGTAAGTTTCTTAAAAATATATTTATATGGTTTAAATATGGGCTATGAATTTTTAGAAGTATTTTTTTTCTAAATTAAAGATTTCTTCAGGTGGCTCTTAATTTATTATAGTTTCCAAAAAGAATATTTTAAGTAAGTTTATCAAAAGTATATTTATATGGTTTCAAGATGGGCTATATATAGTCTTTAATTAGTTTTAAGTTTTCATATGTCGAATTTTGAAGTACTTTTTCTTTTACTAAATTTAAGATTTCTTCAGGTGGCTCTTAGTTTACTATAGCAGTTAAAGCTGTTTTACCAAAGCTGTAGGATATTTTCTATGATAGGTTTGTTGATATAATGGAACAGAGCCATCGGAAAAAAAGAAAAGCTAGTTTGTGGGCATATTCTTTGATTAGTTTTAAGGTTTATTTTTAACTATTATTTTACCTTTCTTAATTAGCATTTTTATTATTTTTTTTCTTACAATGCAAACTGGTAAAAGCCTTATGGTACGTGAAGAAGACACACGGACGAAGTCTCAGCTTGATTTTGGCAGCTAGTAGCTTTCGTTTGACCACTTCGTACCAGCTCTTCACAGGTTATAGTTCTCTTCAGTAATTAATTAAAAAAACCTTTTCCACAAAATAAGTTTTTCAAAGAAAAGTAAAGAACTCCATTAAACAAAAATTGAGCAAAAATAAAATCAAATAATCTACCAGGCGTGAAACTACCGCAAATCAGCATCGATAAATAAATTAACCCAAAACGAACAGCAATTACAATAAATGACCGAGTCAAACTCAAAAAGAGTAGAAATTAACATAATTTGGGCTCAAAATCCCTATGCTTTCCCAAGGCCAGAACATAATTTGCATTTTACTGAAAAAAATATAAATATTATTAGTTTTATAACTTTAATAAATCAAATCATATTAACATTTTGATAACTAAATATCAATATATGTATATTAAACTTACAATGCACATTCATTATTCATTATGCCTAGAAAAAAATCACTAACCATTTTTAGAATTAAGAGATTTAGGGGAGGATTACGTATGCTGTTGGAACTAATAGATTTGCTCGGATTTGCTCGTACCAAGGCGTTTTAGAATACCGTGATATTAAGAATTTCGGATTAAGGATTTTATCAGGAAATTGGGGAGTGATTCACAATCGACTTACAGATTTTGAAATTCAGAAAAGACATCACCAAGAGAATTTTTTGTTTGCTAAGGGTCTTGCGCTACAGTATTTTGTAAAAATTGAATTAAATTTTCCTTAGGATTGACGTTTTCTTCACCGGAGTGTAATAAAAGCTTTGGTAACGAATTTCTCCATGTAATGAATCCCTGATTGCCGAATCGTAATAACTAAAACTTTGCTTTCTTTGGTTATATAAAAAGTTCCATTTTCAAAAAATAGATATCACAAGCCCAGATGGACAAATTTGAATTTCAGAGTCAAACTTAAAAACAAACATAACCAAAAAAAAAGAAATATTATGAGACTGCTCAGAAAAAAAATAGAAACATAAATAAACATGTCAAAAATAATATAGGCAATTAAAATAAGTAGGATTTATAAATCAATTAGATCAGTTAATCATAGGCAGCGCAATAGCGCTGCCTAAGTAAAGAACGATTTTGGCACAATGTATTATTTATTTTTCTTTTGTTTGTTTCCATACCCGGGCACTTTGTATAGAAGGAGTTGTTCTAGAAACTTCGAAAAGGGCTTATTCAATTAGAAAATGGATTGGCTAGTGCCCTTTTTAATAGTCAAAAGTGATTGGAGGGCAACTAATCCCCCTCTCATGCCCACCTTTTCCCCAAAACAAATCCACTCAAAATTTTTAGATAGCCATTTTATTCCGCTTAGTTTTAAGTTCCGTAAATTAGGTCTTTGAGGATGACACCCCCTCACAGCCCTCAGGGCAAGGGTTGTAAGTTATGCCCTGGGGGCATATAAGGTTTATATAGAATGCGTTTTTTTAATAGCCATTTTGTACAGCGTAGTTGATTTCCAGATAGGAAATATTTTTTTGAGAAGGTCACTCCCCCACAATCCTTAGGGCAAGGGTTTTACGTTATGCCCTTGGGACATATAAGAACAATGTTGGCACAACGTATTATTTTTTCCCCTTTAGACCAGGGCACTTCGTATCGAAGAAGTTGTCAATTAAAAAAAGGCTAATTCAATTGGAAATCGGAGTGGCTGGTGCCCCTTTTAATAGTTGAAAGTGAATGGAAGGCAACTAACACCCCTTCTCCACCCACCATTTCCTTAATCAAATCCAATCAAAATCCTGAGAGAGCCATTTTGTTCAGCGTAGTTGATTTCCAGATATAAATTATGTTTTTGAGGAGGACACTCCCCCACAGCCCTCAGCGCAAGGATTGTAAATTATGCCCTGGGGGCATATAAGGTTTTTATAGAAAAACTTCAAAAATGGCTTATTCGATTGGAAATTCAAATGGCTTGTGCCCTTTTTAATAGTCGAAAGTGATTGGAGGGCAACTAACCCCCCTCTTACGCCCTCCTTTTCCCCAAATACATGCAATCAAAATTTTAAGATATCCATTTTGTTAAACGTAGTTGAAAGTTCCAAAAATTAAGTCTTTGAGGATGACACCCCCTGCCCCCCCAGCTCTCAGTGCAAGGGTTATAAGTTGTGCCCTTGGGAAATATAAGGTTTTTATAGAACTCGTTGTCGTAGAAACTTCACAAATGGCTCATTAGATTGGAAAATGGCTAATGCCCTTTTAATAGTCGAAAGTGATTGGAAAGCAACTAACACCCCTTCCACGCCCACCATTTCCCCAAAAATATCCAATCAAAATTTTGAAATTCGCCATTTTGTTCCACGCAGTTTAAAGTTCAGGAAATTATACATTTGATTAGAACACTCCCACCGCCAGTCTTCAGGGCAAAAGTTATAATTTATTCCCTGGGGGCATATAAGTTTTTATTGAAATATTTGTCGTAGAAACTTGAAAAAGGGCTCATTTGATTGGAAATTGAAAGGGCTAGTGCCCTTTTATTAGTCGAAAGTAATTGAAGGGCAACTAACCCCCTTTTCAGGCCCACCATTTCCCCAAACACATCCAACCAAAATTTTGAGATATACATTTTGTTCAACGTAGTCGAAAGTTCTGGAAATTAGGTCTTTCAGGAAGATAACCCCATCAGAGCCCTCAGTGCAAGGGTTGTAAGTTATTCCCTGGGGGCATATAATGCTTATATAGAAAGTTGTTGGAGAAATTTCAAAAGGGGCTCATTTGATTGGAAATTGATATAGCCCTTTTTCATAGTCGAAAGTGAATGGAGAGTAATTAACCCCCCTCTCACGCCCACCATTTCCCCAAACGCATTCAATCAATGTTTAGAGATAGCCATTTTGTTCTACGTAGTTGAAAGTTCTGGAAATTATGTATTTAAGGATGACAAACCCTCCAGAGCCCCCAGGGCAAAGGTTTTAAGTTAGGCCCTGGGGTCATATAAGGTTCTTACAGATAGAGTTCTCGTAAAAACTTCAAAAGGAGCTGATTCAATTGAAAATTGAGTGGGAGAGTACCATTTTTAATAGTTGAAAGTTATTGAAGGGCAACTAGCCCCCCTCTCACACCCACCATAACCCAAACACATCCAATCAAAATTTTCAGATAGCCATTTTGTTCAACGTAGTAGAAAGTTCTCGAAATTAGCTCTTTGAGGATGACAACCCCCCAAGCCCTCAGGGTATGGGTTGTCAGTTGTGCCCTGGGGGTCACATAAGGTTTTTACTGAAAGCCTTGTCGTAGAAACTTCGAAAGGGCTCATTTGATTGGAAATTGAAGTGCCTTTTTCAATTGTTGAAAGTGATTGAAGAGCAATTAACGCCCCACTTGCGCACACCATTTTCCTAGACACATCCAATCAAAATTGTAAGATAGTCATTTTCTTTAACTTAGTTGAAAGTTCTGGAGATTAGGTCTTTGAGGATGACAACCACCTTCACAGCCCTTAGGGTAAGGGTTGGAATTTATCCCCTGGGGGAATATAAGGTTTTTATAGAAAGTTTTGTCGTAGAAACTCGAAAAGGGCTCATTCGATTGGAAATCGAAACGCCTAGTCCCTTTTTAATAGTCGAAAGTGATTGGAAGGCTTGACATTTTTATGGTAAAGATCGATGTGGGTATAATGTCTTATTTTTTTGTTTTTGTTGTTGTTTAGACCAGGGTACTTTTTATCGAAGAATTGTCGTAGGAACTTCGAAAAGGGCTCATTCGATTGAAAATAGAAAGGACTGATGCCATTTTTAATAGTCGAAAGTGATTGGAGGGAAAGTAATACCCCTTCAACGCCCACCCTCCCATTTGCCTTTATGTTTAAAAACTAAATGTTGCCTTAAGATTAAATCAAAATACACTGTGTTAATGCTAATTCCCAATAAGGTATCTCAGCAGTATCCCAAGAACGACTGAGGGTATTTTGTTCAAAATGTCGGGGCTTCTTCTGCTCTTAAAGTTTAACCAAATCAAAATAACGTAAGTGTATCCAAACTATCAAAGAAAGTAAACAGATTTTTTTGCGAATGGTATCAAGTTTTCCATTTCAGGTTAACTAGAGGAGGTACGAAACTACTTTAAACACTATTATTTGTGTCCAGCTTTTTAAAAGGGTGTATGCTGCTAAAAATTGCTGAAAATTTTCTCCAGCATACAAATAGCAGGCCAAACTATAAATTCTTAAAAAACGAAAAGATTTAAAGTATTATTTTCATTTTCCCTGAAAATACCATGTCGATAAAAAACGAACATAAACTAATTAAAAAAAATTTCCAAGATATAAGGTTTAAAGAGAAAAGCAAAGAACTACATTAAATAGAAAATGAGCAAAAATAAAATCAAATAACCTACCAAGCGGGAAACTACAACAAATCAGCATCGATAAATAAATGAAACCCAAAACGAACAGAAATTACAATAAATAATGGAGTCAAACTCAAAACGAGCAGAAATTAGCATAAGTTGGGCTCAAAGCCCTAATGCCCTCCCAAGGCCAGAACATAATTTGCGTTTTACTTAAAAAAATACAAATGAATGTACATTGTCAGTTTAATATACATATACTGATATTTAGTATTGAAAATGCCAATATTATTTGATTTATTAAAGTTATAAAAGATAAACATTTATATTTTTTTGTCGAAAAAGTTTTTTTAATTAATAAATGGAGAAAGGTGAAGTATGCGAAGGAAATAGAACCAATAACAAGGAAGAGGGCTTATTAATATTTTTGTGTTAATTTAGGAGAGAAAAGTATTTAAGCAATTTAGTAAAAAAAAAACTGTAAAAAGAATGTTCAAAACTACTGAAATAAACTTTACTCAGTGAGTGGTAAATAAGGATAGAAGAAAGATGGAGAGGAAGTTTACTTTTTTGATGTATTGAGTTATCAATCTTTTTCAACTTGGTTAACCTTTTAGAGCTATTAACAAAATTATTTAAAGGATAGTGTGTTTGTCCATCCTAAGGACATATTCAAACTACCTAATGTTCTATTCAGTCTCCTGTATGCATTAATATAATAGTTATAGGGCTAATACTATTTCATGCATAATTGCCTGAATATTCTGAACCCTGATTGTTTATTTAATGAAAATTAATTAAACAAATTTTTTCCACAAAAAAAGTTTTTCAAAGAAAAGTAAAGAACTCCATTAAACAAAAAATGAGCAAAAATAAAATCAAACAATCTACCAAGCGTAAAACTACCACAAATCAGCATCGATAAATAAATGAAACCCAAAACAACAGAAATTACAATAAATAACCGAGTCAAACTCAAAACTAGCAGAAATTAACATAAGTTGGGTGCAAAACGTATATGCCTTCTAGAACAAAATTTGCACTTTACTGAAAAAAATACAAATGAATGTGCATTGTCAGTTTAATGTACATTTACTGATGTTTAGTAATGAAAATCTTAATATTATTTGATTTATTAGTACTGATATTTAGTAATCAAAATGTTAAAATCATTTGACTTATTAAATTATAAAAGTAAAAACCTTTATTTTTTTTTCAGTAAAGTGCAAATTTTGTTCTAGCCTTGGGAAGGCATAGGCGTTTTGCGCCCAACTTATGTTAATTTCTGCTCGTTTTGAGTTTGACTTGGTTATTTATTGTAATTTCTGTTCGTTGTTGGTTTCATTTATTAATTGATACTGATTTTTGGTAGTTTCACGCTTGGTAGATTATTTGATTTTATTTTTGCTCATTTTTGTTTAATGAAGTTCTTTACTTTACTCTGAAGAACTTATTTTCTGGAAAAAGTTTTTTAAATTAATTTCTGTTCGTTTTATATTGACATAGTCTTTTCAGAGAAAAAGAAAATAATACTTTAAATCTTTTCGTTTTTTAAGACTTTATACTTTGGTCTGCTATTTATATGCTGGAGTAAAATTTTCAGCAATTTTTAACAATATACACCTTTTTAAAAATCTGGACACAAATAGTACTTTCTTTGATAGTTTGGATACCCTTACACTATTTTGATTTGGTTAAATTTTAAATAGCAGAAATGGGAGGGTTGGTGAGGGAGGATGGGCGTGGGAGGGTTGGAGTGGAAGAGGGATTAGGTGCCCTCAAATCACTTTTGACTGTTGAAAAGGGCATCGGCCCTTTCTATTTTCAATCGAATGAGCCCTTTTTGAAGTTCATTCCAATCGAATGAACCCTTTTCGAAGTTTTTACGACAACACCTTCTATAAAAACCTTATATGCTCCCAGAGCAAAACTTACAACCCTTGCTCTGAAGGCTGTATGGGGAAGGCTGTCGTCCTTATAGACCTAATTTTCAAAACTTTCAACTACGGTGAATAAAATAGCTATCTAAAAATTTTGATTGGATGTGTTTGGGGAAAAGGTGGGCGTGAGAGGGGGGTTAGTTGCCCTCAAATAATTTTTGACTATTAAAAAGGGTACTAGTCCTTTGAATTTCAAATCGAATGAGCCCTTTTTCAAGTTTCTACTACAATGATTTCAATAAAAACCTTATATGCCCCCAGGAAATAACTTATAATCCTTGCCCTAAGGGTTGAGGGGGAGTGTCGTCCTTAAAAATATGTTTTCTATCTGGAAAGCAACTACCCTGAACAAAATGGCTATCTCAAAATTTTTATTGGATGTGTTCAGGGAAATGATGGGTGTAGAGGGGGGGGGCTAGTTTCCCTCAAATCACTTTCGACTATTAAAAAGGGCACTAGCCCTTTGAATTTCCAATCGAATGAGCTTTTATTGAAGTTTCTACGACAACACCTTCTTTAAAAACCTTATATACCCCCAGGGCATAATGTAAAACCCTTGCCTTGACGGTTGTGGGGGAGTGTCCTCCTCAAAAACATATTTTCTATCTGGAAATCAAGTACGCTGAACAAAATGGCTATCTCAAAATATGATTGGATCTCTTTGGGGGAATGAATGGCGTGGGGGGGCTAATTGCCCTCCAATCACATTCGACTATTAAAAAGGGTACTAGCCCTTTGAATTCCCCATCGAATGAGCCAATTTTGAAGTTTCTACGACAACACCTTCTATAAAAACCTTATATGCCCCCAGGCCATAACTTAAAACCCTTGCCCTGAGGGTTGTGAGGGAGTGTCCTCCTCAAAAACATATTTTCTATCTGTAAAACATCTACGCTGAACAAAATGGCTATCTCAAAATTTTGATTGGATGTGTTTGGGGGAATGATGGGCGTGGGGGAGGGGCTAGTTGCTTTCCAATCCCTTTTGACAATTAAAAAGGGCACTAGCCCTCTGAATTTCCAATCGAATGAGTCTGTTTTGAATTTTTTACGACAACGGATTCTATAAAAACCTTATATGCCCCCAGGGCATAAATTAAAACCCTTACCCTAAGGGTTGGGGAGGAGTGTCCTCCTCAAAAACATATTTTCTATGTGGAAATAAACTACGCGGAAGAAAATGCCTATATCAATATTTTGATTGGATGTGTTTGAGGGAATGATGGGCGTGGGGGGGGGCTAGTTACCCTCCAATCACTTTTGAATATTAAAAAGGGCACTAGCCCTTTGAATTTCCAATCGAATGAGCTTGTTTTGAAGTTTCTGCGGCAACACCTTCGGGGGGGGGGGGCGTGGGGGGGTTAGTTGCCCTCCAATCTTTTTTGACTATTAAAAAGGGCACTAGCCACTCCAATTTCCAATGGAATGAGTCCTTTTCGAGGTTTCTACGACAACTCCTTCGATACGAAGTGCCCGGCTATAAAGAACAAAAAAATAACACATTGTGCCCACATCATTCTTTACTTAGGCAGCGCTAACGCACTGCCTATGATATTCTTGGGATTCTCTGTCTCTTCTACTCAAGGTTACATTCAAGCTACATTGACCAGTTTTTACTAAATTAAAAAAAACAAGTTTTTCAACTGAAAGTAAGGAAAAACCTTAAACTAAAAACCAATAGGAACTATTGCGTAAAAGGGGGGGGTTGTCCCCTCCTTAACACCTCTATCTTGACGCTAAAGTTATTTAGTACTTTTAAAAAAGCTTCTTATTGTTCTAATTAAACGACCCTTTTAATACTATGAACGATGGATAAACTTTGTAGTCATTGCATTATCATAGAAATGTTATTCTGATTACAGAAACCTTTAATATAATCAAATTGGAAAAAAATTTCTTTTAATTTTGAAATAGGCTCTCTATATATAAGATTAGACAGAAATTTTTTAAATTTAATCTCTTTGTTTCTCCTTAAAAAAGAAAGAACTAATGTTTTTATTTCTTTCCCTGATAGTAATCAGTATTGCTGCCAAACTTGGAAAGTTTTTACCCCTCAGAATGGAGAAAATTTAATCTGGCTAGCACAATTATAGAAATAAAAAAGGGTCTCGATTTGGCATAAATTAAGCAAAAAAGTACCAGAATAAAAACGAAAGATAATTGGTTAAAATTAGCTTTTTTTGGGTCATGAGTCTTACGATTTTGATAGCATGATGCAAAAAGTTCTTACAACCAATATCTTAAGTCAATCTCTTCTTTCTTGTAGAAACAAGATGGAACCACTGTGGTGATTCAGCCACGCGAAAGCCTCGTCTTTCCAGCAGCAGATTATTTTAGCAACCTCGTCAAAAAAGCTATTTCTAAGGAAGAAAATGTTACTACTATCATTTTTGATCTAGCTTATGTCAATCGACTTGATTTCGCTACAGCAAAGGTAAATTTTGTTTTACTTTAGTTAATGCAGCCAAGAGGAGAGATAATCTAATTTTAAAGATTTGAAATAAGTAGCTTGATTTTCTATTAAAAACTTTATCTACCACTCTTTATTTAACTGAAATAAGTTGAGGGTGCCGTTTTGTACCTTTACTTATTTTTTATTACTACTACTACTACTACTACTACGAACAACTCACCGCAGCACCAAAACGCCTGAAGCCAACACAGCTACGCACGGTCCTCCACCCCAATTTATTCAAAGCCTCGTTTTTTACACCCGCCCACAAAGTTCCCATTTCCTTTAAATCTTTCTTTATAAATGAAACTGAGAGAGGAAAGAAAATAACAAAATGAAAAATAACATAAAAAAAGGTGAAAAAACGAGGATTTTGTCAGCCATTGGAAAACCATGCAGAAGGAGAAATAAGCAAATACTTCGACAAGGACCTCTGCCAAGTCATCTTCAGTGCCAAACAAAAAAGAAAAAGAAAAAATGAAAATCTAACCTTTCGAAGTTTACCCGACAAAGACAGAACAGACACTAAATAAAAACCAGGCAGGAATCAATGAAAAAGAATTTACCAAGATGATTGAGCAAGAATCCTTTGTTTTGCGATTGTTTTAGCTGGTCTACAGTTTCGGTTTTCATTAGATATGCAAATAGGTTCTTTTAAGTTATACCGGGTGAAAATATTGATTTAGTCCTTCAAAATTAAACTGTCGTAAATTAGACTTAATGAAATACCTCCAGTATCTCTATTTATTGCTAAATTTTGGTTCATTTTTTTTTATCTCAATTACCTCTTTAAAAGTTTGTGATAGGCCATTTATAGTTGATATTAAGGTTGCCTCGTGAAAAAGAACCAGATGGGTCGGATTTACGAAAAAATGCGAAGCCAATGCCGAATCAAAGTTGTCATTTTTATTTTTTAATCTCAGAGAATTATCTATTGAAATTTTGTGCTCATGCAAACGTTCACCTAGCTGATGATGGGTCCTACCAATGTAAAATTTCCCACATGAACACGGAGTTTTGTAGACTCCACTACCCAGTACAGGATCAGTTTTATCCTTTCCTGAGTTTAAAAAGTGTTCAAGTTTTTGTTCGGTTTTGAAAGAAACAGAGAGATTGTGTTTTTTTTAAAATTTTTCCAAGTTTATCACCAAGTTTCGGGGTGTATGGTAAAGCGATGAAAGTTTTTTTTTCTCAATTGCCAGGGTAACTGAATCAAGAGGGACGAGCTCCCTATTTTATTATTTTATCTTTTTTAATCGTCTATCTATGATATTTTCAATAAGTTTGATTGGGTAACCATTGCAGAAAAGAATTTCCTTGGCATAGTTTAATTCAGAATTTATATGAATACGGGAACAAATTTTTAAAACTCTGTCGACTAAAAAGATTATTACCCCTCTTTTCAGAGAAGGAGGGTGATGGGAAGAGAAGTGTAGATATAGATCATTATGAGTCGGCTTTCTATATATAGAAAATTTAAGGCTAGTAGTTTTTATAATCAAAACATCCAAGAATGGCAGCTTACTCGAATCTTCGAGTTCCATTGTGAACTGGAGATTCGAATAAAAGAGTTCAAATGTGGCAAAAAATCTCTCAGAGAGTCTTGTCCATTTTCCCAAACAGAAAGGATATCATCAACAAAACGAAACAAGATAGAGTGTTTTAAGTTGAAACTATTCAAAGCAGACTGTTCTATGAAATTCATGTAAAAATTTGCCAAATAAGAAGATGTCACTTATTTGCCAAATAAGTCATGGATAAACCCATGACTTAAAGGAAAAAAAAATTCGGAATTTAAAATACGAGGAGAACTTGTTGCAAGGACGAACAAGGGTAATTATTGTATCAATTTCCAAAGTTTTGTAATCCGACCAAGCTGAATTTTTCTCTAATTTTCTTTGTAAAGCTTGCTCACATTTACGGTCATCGCAAAGAGGTAATTGAGATAAAAATAATACATGAACCAAAATTTAGCAATAAATAGAGATACTGGAGATATTTCATTAAGCCCAATTTACGACAGTTTAATTTTGAAGGGCTCAGTCAATATTTTCACCCGGTATAACTTAAAAGAACCTATTTGCATATATAATAAAAACTGAAACTGTAGACCAGCTAAAACTATCGCAAGGCACAGGATTCTTGCTCAATCATCTTGGTAAATTCTTTTTCATTGATTCCTGCCTGGTTTTTATTTAGTGTCTGTTCTGTCTTTGTCGGGTAAACTTCGAAAGGTTAGATTTTCATTTTTTTTTTTGGCACTGAGGACGACTAGGCAGAGGTCCTTGTCGAAATATTTGCTTATTTCTTCTTCTTCATGGTTTTCCACTGGCTGACAAAATCCTCGTTTTTTCACCTTTTTTGATTTTATTTTTCATTTTGTTATTTTCTTTCCTCTCTGATTTTCATTTATCATGTATAGCCAGTGTGGTCTAAGAATTTAATTATCTTTCTTTATGACATCCTTCCATCCCAGACGGGTACGACCTGTTTTCTGTTTAGCCCTAGACGGTTGGCCGAAAAGAACAATCTTCGGCAATCTGTCATCCTTCATCCTCACTACGTGCCCTAGCCACCTCAACCTTTCTTTCATTATAGCCCTAGAGAGCGGTATTGAACCACATTTTTCGTATAGTCTATTGTTTGAAATACGGTAAGTCAGCCGGGTTCCCAGAACAATCCTTAAGCAGTTTCTCTGGAAAACATCTAGAAAATCTTAATCCGCTTTTCGGAGAGTCCATGCTTCAGAGCCATTTTTGTATTGATTTTCTTAAATTTATGTTACTCTTCACGGATTTGTTTTTGCAATTCAGAGCATAATCCAATGTCTCAACAGTCGTGATTCAGTAATTGTTATGTGGTATTTTTTTCATATTTATATTTGTAAGTCTGCCGCTTTAACCGAACAAGTTTGACAAATTGTTTTTTTTTCTTTATTTTATTAAATGGATAGTAGACATTTTTTTCTTTCCAAATTTTTAGTAGAACTAAAATCACTTCTTCAGTACACGGGTCAGGTTTCTTTTGATCTAAAGTTGGGCCGTATTTTGGTAACTTAGGTACCCAAGAAATTTAAAGGAATAAAATACAGGGATATTGGTTGCTAATTTTGTTGCTCAGAAAAGTCAAGAAGTAGTGTAGATTAAATTAATGTGCCTCGATGCATACAGGCTAAAAGTGCAATTATTTAATAAAATAGTTGAGCTAGCAGAATGGAAATAATAGTATATAAGGAAAATGAAAGATAAATATCCTTAAATGTTTCAAATCTAGCATCCCATCTTCTTCCAAGGAGCCAAAAATGTAAAATCATAAGAAATACACATTTATTTCTGGTAGAAAGTAAGGGTGGCTGTCCTGCCTTATAGGGAAGGATATACTATCATGTCGTTGGTTATATTTATTGGTATTTAAAGGGGGTCTGAATTCGTCAAATACTACCCCAAATTTAGATGCCTTTTGGTCCGTAAATTAACAAGCACGTAACCCAAGTATATATCCAAAATAGTACCAATCCGGGTATCAAAGGCTTGATTTGATCAATAGCCCAAAATTTGCAACAAATCCTGTTCATGATGAGAAAATATTAAATAGTTTTTGGTCAAAATTAGATACTTTTTTATCTTTTAACGCAAGAGGAATGAGATAAAAAGTTTTAAAATGTAATTCATTTTTGATCT
Organism: Artemia sp. Qi Xiang Cuo; assembly: GCF_049724085.1. Taxonomy (NCBI): domain Eukaryota; kingdom Metazoa; phylum Arthropoda; class Branchiopoda; order Anostraca; family Artemiidae; genus Artemia; species Artemia sp. Qi Xiang Cuo. The sequence continues at coordinate 1,584,351 of NC_142803.1, forward strand.
GATTGTTCGGAAGGGTAATTGCTGATTTAGCTGTCTTTGCTTAAAAAGTAAATTTTACCTTAAACCTTTAAACGGCCAGTAGTAATCTATGTTATACTTTACGGAGACATATAGCAATCTCCATGTTATTTGCCGGGACGTATACACCTTTTCAAAGAGATTCAGAACTCCCTCACATGGCATTATACCTCTGGTCCATCCTGTGCTATTTGGGTTATTGACTTACCAAGGCCAACCAGACAGGTTTCTGGTGGGTATAGTCTGGTTTGGTGGGTATAGTCTGGTTTGATGGGTATAGTCTGGTTTGGTGGGTATAGTCGGGTTTGGTTTTTCAAAGAGAGTGAGTATTACACTTTACTTTTTTGTTTTTGTTTGTTTTTGTTTTTTTTTTAAATCGAAAACTAGAGATTGTCAAATTGCGCATTTAGGATTTGTTTTGATTGACATTTTTGCAAAAAGGGATAAGGAATTCGCAAATTGGACACTATGAACGATATTAATTAATGTTTTGAATAATAGGAGTGTGAATGACTCTAATTAGTGATTATTTGAAAAAAACTACGTTTTCTAAAGAGTTAAAGAGGCTGAGTTACAAGGTCGAACCTTAAAACGTACAGGGATTAGGAGGCACAGTTGGGGGGCTACCACCCCCAAACCCCCCGCTTTCGCAGCCTTTAAATATAAAAAAAAATTTCTTTAAACTGAAAGTAAGGAGCGACATTAAAACTTAAAAAGAACAGAAATTATTCCGTATATGAAAGAGGCTGTGCCCTCCTCAACGCCTCGCTCTTTACGCTAAAGTTTGACTTTCTCACAACTCTTTTTTTAAACAATAAAAACTTTAGCGTAAAGAGCGAGGCGTTGAGGAGGGCACAGCCTCTTTCATCTACGGAATAATTTCTGTTCTTTTTAAGTTTTAATGTCGCTCCTTACTTTCAGTTTAAAGAAATTTTTTATATTTAAAGGCTGCGAAGCGGGGGTTTGGGGGTGGTAGCCCCAACTGTGCCTCTAATCCCTGTACGTTTTGAGGTTCGACCTTGTAACTCAGCCTCTTTAACTCTTTAGAAAACGTAGTTTTTTCAAATAATTTCTGCACGTTTTTGTACAGTTTATTACTTATTATTGCTTGACTAACTGTTAGCTGATCGTGTCAGGAGTTAAAGTTGGGGGGCTGCCGCCCCCAAACCCCCGCTCTTGAACATTCTTGTGTTAAGGCTTTTAATTCCTGAATACTCAAATCACGTCGTACAGGGTGCCTCCTAATCCCTGTACGTTTTAAGGTTCGAACTTGTGACTCAGCCTCTTTAACAGCCCCCCAACTGTGCCTCCTAATCCCTGTACGTTTTAAGGGTCGACCTTGTAACTCAGCCTCTTTAACTCTTTAGAAAACGTAATTTTTTTCAAATAATTTAAAAAAGAAACTGAGTTTCTTTTCAAAGTATATAAAAAAGTTGCTCTGATGGTGAATCGAACCCGAGTTTTCCGCCTGAAAGTCTGAAATCTCAGCCGCTGGACTATACAAACACAATAGTAATTGTTGTTTAGAAAATAGAAGGTATTTTCGACGCAAGCAAATTCCCAAAAATCTTGATATGTGGTTTTTGGAAAACAGGGAAGGAGTGATCAGATTGAGCTGAAATTTCGACGATAAGCTCCCAGGCCCCAGGAAAGCTTATCCTCTAAATTTCAGCCCGATCGGAACAACGTTAAAGGGGGGGTTGTGGAGGGAAAAATTAACATGGGCTAATATAGGAAAACGAGGTTTTTCGTAAATGTAAATTCGGGGGATAATTTTTTCGGTCTGAAAATATCAAAAGGCCCTAACAGGTCAAATTCTGATTCGAATGAGTCCTCATTCAACCGGATCCGTTGCCAACTGTGGCCTGTAGGCGTGGCTAAGAAAAAATAAAGAGATGAATTTTAAGTGGCTAGATTTGTTTTTTTGAAAACTGGGAAGGAGTGATCGGATTGAGCTGAAGATTCGAGGATAAGTTCCCGGGACCTAGGAAAGCTTAACCTCTAAATTTCAGCCCAAACAGACAACATTAAAGGGGAGCTGTGGTATGAGGGTCCAAACTTCTGACCCAGTTTACACCATGAAGATCAAGTCAGAGGAGGATGAAATTTTGCAAGTTTCTTAGTTTGAGCTTGGGCTACAAAATGCAATTACCGCCGTCTCTCTGCGACCTCTAGGACCTGAAATCGCTTAACATTGTGGTGGGTCGCCTCTTTATAGAGGCACAAGTGTGCCTCCTTGATTGAATTGTATGAAGGTGGAGAAAAAAAAGGATTAAACTGATTAACAGTTAAGGTAACCCCGAAGGGGTTGTTAACTCAGGTAATTTGTTATAAATTTGAAACAACATCAGTCTATGAAAATGGCTAACGACGATAGAATGACAATGTGAGTTGACCTAGCTTTACCTCTCCGATATGGTCTCTATAATACACAAGTGAAGTCTGAAGAGTATTGTCAATTTAAAATAGGGTGTAACGTTTATAGGAAGATATTTCTACCGGTCCTATAGAAAGACATTTTTACCGATGCTATAGGAAGAAATTTCTACCGGTCCTGTAGGAAGACATTTCTACCAGTCCTATAGGAAGACATTTCTACCGGTCCTATAGGAAGACATTTCTACCGGTTCTATAGGTAAACATTTCTACCGGTTCTATAGGAAGACATTTCTACCGGTCCTATAGAAAGACATTTCTACCGGTCCTATAGGAAGACATTTCTACCGGTCCTATAGGAAGACATTTCTACCGGTCCTATAGGAAGAAATTTCTACCGGTCCTATAGGAAGAAATTTCTACCAGTCCTGTAGGAAGACATTTCTACCACTCCTATAGGAAGACAATTCTACCTATTCTATAGGAAGATATTTATACCGGTCCAATAGGAAAACATTTCTACCGGTCATATAGGAAAACATTTCTACCGGTCCTATAGCAAGACATTTTTACCGGTCCTATAGGAAAACATTTCTACGAGACGTATACACCTTTTCAAAGAGAGTGAGTATCCTCTCACATTTGACCACTGGTTCGATACGATCACCCCTGGGAAAAAAATAAAATAAACACGCATCAGTGATCTTTCTACTGGCAAAAAAAAATACAAAATTCCACATTTTTGAAGAGAGGAACTTAAAACTTCTGCAGTAGGGTTCCCTGATATACTGAATCTGAATTTATGATTTTTTATTAAAGTTTTAAGACTTTTAGAGGGTATTTCCCACTTTTTTCGAAAATGTGGCAAATTTTCTCAGGCGCCTAACTTTTGACGAGTATAACTAAACTTGGTGCAACTTATATATTTGAAATCAACACACAAATCTAATTCCCCCTCCTCAATCAGAGAAAGTCCGCCCTGAAAACATCTGTATACTTCCCAATAACGAAAACTATATGTAAACAATGGGCAAAGTTTATAACTTGCAGCCCTTCCCCTGGAGACTGTGGGAGATTAAGTCATCCTCAATGACATAGTTATGAGATATTTCGACTATGCTGAACAAAATGGCTTTCTAAAAATTTAGATCCCGTAACTTTGGGAAAAATTGATCATTGAATGGTGCATAGTTGCCCCCTTCAGTTTTTTTTGTCGCTTAAACAGGGCACTAGAACTTTTAATTGTCGTTCAAATGAGTCCCTACAGTAGGGTGTCCGCTACTATCTTAAGCTTCTGCTGAAACTAGCTTCAAATATTGAACCTAAAAGATTCATATTACCATGGTTACGAAGTGTTTATAGAATTGGTGGTCTTTAAAAAGACCGTTGGGTAGTCATGGGTGTGATAACTATTGTAAAAATTCATCATTGTTTGTCATCCACTCAGTGTGATTCCAATCTATATGACAGATTTGTTTGTTCTTCTTCTTCCTAGGAAATCTTACACACATATTCCGAGAAGGAATATCTAGTACCCATTTGCTAAAAAATCGAACCTCGTCCTCTGGGTTGTGTATTTTACTCGGAAATTCCTCACAATCAAAATCTTCCAAGTTGAATATTGGTATATCTGATTTGCATTTGTCGATTAAAAGTTTATCAGTGGGCACATTCCCTTTTGTGTACAGTGCTGTTACGCCAAAAAAACAGCATATCTCTCTAACTTCCTCTTGTACGTAGGATAAATCCTTCCCTTTGTTATAGGATGGAAGAATCATTCTGTTATATAAACCTATTTTGTTTATAACGTTTAGTGTATTGCGCCACCTGTCCTCATTGTACTCATACATATTGTAGTTTATATACCAGTGGTAACAAGAGACTATTTGATGATCTTTAGTAAACAGTAGAAACGCACATTCAAAAATCACTCCACATGCCGATTTCTTCAAGCCAATGTATTCGCAATCGAAAACACCATACATCCTTGAAGTTATATCGATAGAATGGATATTCAAACTGTATAAAGTTCCAAATTGAAACTAGATTTTATACTAAAGAAACTGAATATATTAACACATACCCAAGACGCCCTGGTTTATATTTAATAAAAACTATTTTTATTATTAAGACCTCAGAATATTTATCTTCACGAATGACAAGTAACGATTTTCATTAAATTAGAATATTAGATAGATTTCACATGTGAACGAGAAACTGCCGGTGATTTAGACGTAATTTTCTCAAACCTAGAAGAGACTCGCATCTCATTAGTCCAAATATACATGCTAATTCGGTTTCATCTCGTGACATATTTTTACGTGTCAATTGCTAAAGAGCTTTATTCATCTCAAACATAGAAATCAGACCTAGGTTTTTTAGATTTTCGTGGGTGTTTGTTTCCTGGAGTTTATTAATTGAGAAGTTAACTTTAATATTTTGTGGTTTTGACGTGCCTGAAATCATGAATTAGAATAGTTAATTAACTGTTTGGGTTTTCAGACCTAGGTTTTTTAGATTTTCGTGGGTGTTTGGTTTCCGGGGTTTACGGGGCTAAAGGATTAGTTGATTTTTTAAGGGAAATAGGAGCTTTTTTTGTCCGTTTTTGTCTGATTCCGTTTTTGTGCTCAAAATTCTATTTTTTTTTCAATGTTTCCAATGTTTTCAATGTTTTCGGAAACTCGCTAAGGTTAAAAGTGCACAGGGCTAAAGGATTAGGTGATTTTTTAAGGGAAACATGAGTTTTTTCGTTTTTATTCTGTTTTATGTGCTAAAAATTCTATTTTTTTTAACATATTTCAATGTTTTCGGAAACTTGCTAAGGTTAAATGTGCACAGGACTAAAGGATTAGGTGATTTTTTAAGGGAAGCAGGAGTTTTTTTGTTTTTATTCCAGTTTTATGTGCTCAAAATTCTATTTTTTTTTTCAATGTTTTCGGAAACTCAATAAGGTTAAAAGTGCATAGGGCTAAAGGATTAGGGGATTTTTTAAGGGAAGCAAGAGTTTTTTTTGTTTTAATTTGGTTTTGTGGTCAAAATTGTGTTTTTTAAACATTTTTCAATGTTTTAGGAAACTCGCTAAGGTTAAAAGTGCACAGGGCTAAAGGATTAGGTGATTTTTTAAGGGGAGCAGGAGTTTTTTTGTTTTTAATTCTGTTTTGTGGTAAAAATTCTAATTTTTTTTTATTTCAATGTTTTCGGAAACTCGCTAAGGTTAAAAGTGCACAGGGTTAAAGGATTACGTGATTTTTTAAGGGAAGCAGAAGTTTTTTTTTGTTTTTATTCTGTTTTATGGTCAAAATTCTATATTTTTCAACATATTTAAATGTTTTCGGAAACTCGCTAAGGTTAAAAGTGCACATGGGCTAAAGGATTAGGTGATTTTTTAAGGGAAGCAGGAGTTTTTTTGTTTTTAATTCTGTTTTTTTTATTTCAATGTTTTCGGAAACTCGCTAAGGTTAAAATTGCATAGGGCTAAAGGATTAGGGGATTTTTTAAGGGAAGCAGGAGTTTTTTTGTTTTTAATCCTGTTTTGTGCTCAAAATTCTATGTTTTTTTTAAATATTTCAATGTTTTCGGAGACGAGAGAACAAATTGCATGCTTTACAATCCTTCCCCAACGGCTGTGAGGGATAGGGCATCCCTAGGGGGATGGCTATTAGACTTTTGAACTAGCTTCAGCAAAATGACAATTACATAATATCGATCAATGTTGAGGAGCGAGTGTATTTAAAGAGGAGAAGGGGAGGAGAGGGGAAAGAGGGGGGGGGGAACTGGTTGCTCACCAATTATTCTTCAACATATCTTTAACGTTTCTACTTAATACCCTCAACCCTTCCTTAAATGTTGCTGAATTTCCCTTTTGACAACAAGCATGCATATCATGTGTTATGACTGGCTTCAGTTTCTGTCTCATCCTTTTCTTAAAGTTTCTTAGGCATTTTCTTAAAGTTTTATTTGTTATGATAGAATTCTGTAATTTTGTAGGTACT
>NC_142803.1:1593236-1655594 GCF_049724085.1 Artemia sp. Qi Xiang Cuo
GTAATGTTAGCATGTTAGGTTTTTAATTGGGAAAGGAAAGCATATTTAATTCCGAATCTAAAAAAATTGAGATTCCTTTTCTAATTTTTTCTGTTCTTATCTAAAAAAATGGAGGTTATTTTTTACATTATTAACAGCACACCTATATACTCTGGTATTGTACATCAATCCTGCCCGTCTTCTTTTTACAAAAACATAATTAATAAGTCTGGTTTAGTTAAATTGTTAAATAGTACCTACAAAATTACAGAATTCTATCATAGTGAATAAAACTTTAAGAAACTTTAAGAAAAGGATGAGACAGAAACTGATGCCAGTCATAACACATTATATGCATGCTTGTTGTCAGAAGGGAAAGTCAGCAACATTTAAGGAAGGGTTGAGGGTATTAAGTAGAAACGTTCAAGATATGTTGAAGAATAATTGGTGAGCAGCCAGTGCCCCCCCCCCCTTTCCCCTCTCCTCCCCTTCTCCTCTTTAAATACACTCGGTCCTCAACAGTGATCGATATGATGTAATTGTCATTTTGCTGAAGCTGGTTCAAAAGTCTAATGGCCATCCCCCTAGGGATGCCCTATCCCTCAAAGCCGTGGGGGAAGGATTGTATAGCATGCAATTTGTTCTCTCGTTTCCGAAAACATTGAAATATGTTAAAAAAAATAGAATTTTGAGCACATAAAACGAAATAAAAACGAAAAAACTCCTGCTCCCCTTAAAAAAAACCTAATCCTTTAGCCCTGTGCACTTTTAACCTTAGCGAGTTTCCGAAAACATTGAAAAATGTTTAAAAAAAATACAATTTTGACCACAAAACAGAATTAAAAACAAAAAAAAAACTCCTGCTTCCCTTAAAAAATCCCTAATCCTTTAGCCCTATGCACTTTTAACCTTAGCGAGTTTCCGAAAACATTGAAAAATGTTTAAAAAAAATACAATTTTGACCACAAAACAGAATTAAAAACAAAAAAAAAAACTCCTGCTTCCCTTAAAAAATCCCTAATCCTTTAGCCCTATGCACTTTTAACCTTAGCGATTTTCGAAAACATTGAAAAATGTTTAAAAAATACAATTTTGACCACAAAACACAATTAAAAACAAAAAAAAAACTCCTGCTTCCCTTAAAAAATCCCTAATCCTTTAGCCCTATGCACTTTTAACCTTAGCATGTTTCCGAAAACATTGAAAAATGTTTAAAAAAAATACAATTTTGACCACAAAACAGAATTAAAAACAAAAAAAAACTCCTGCTTCCCTTAAAAAATCCCTAATCCTTTAGCCCTATGCACTTTTAACCTTAGCGACTTTCCGAAAACATTGAAAAATGTTTAAAAAAATACAATTTTGACCACAAACAGAATTAAAAACAAAAAAAACTCTGTTTTAAAAAATCCTAATCCTTTAGCCCTATGCACTTTTAACCTTAGCGACTTTCCGAAAACATTGAAAAATGTTTAAAAAAATACAATTTTGACCACAAAACAGAATTAAAAACAAAAAAAAACTCCTGCTTCCCTTAAAAAATCCCTAATCCTTTAGCCCTATGCACTTTTAACCTTAGCGAGTTTCCGAAAACATTGAAAAATGTTTAAAAAAAATACAATTTTGACCACAAAACAGAATTAAAAACAAAAAAAATCCTGCTTCCCTTAAAAAATCACCTAATCCTTTAGCCCATGTGCACTTTTAACCTTAGCGAGTTTCCGAAAACATTTAAATATGTTGAAAAATATAGAATTTTCACCATAAAACAGAATAAAAACAAAAAAAAAACTTCTGCTTCCCTTAAAAAATCACGTAATCCTTTAACCCTGTGCACTTTTAACCTAAGCGAGTTTCCGAAAACATTGAAATGCGTAAAAAAAATAGAATTTTGAGCACATAAAACGAAATAAAAACGAAAAAACTCCTGCTCTCCTTAAAAAATCACCTAATCCTTTAGCCCTGTGCACTTTTAACCTTAGCGAGTTTCCGAAAACATTGAAAAATGTTTAAAAAAAATACAATTTTGACCACAAAAACATAATTAAAAACAAAAAAAAAACTCCGGCTTCCCTTAAAAATCCCTAATCCTTTAGCCCTATGCATTTTTAACCTTAGCGAGTTTCCGAAAACATTGAAAAAAAATAGAATTTTGAGCACATAAAACTGGAATAAAAACAAAAAACTCCTGCTTCCCTTAAAAAATCACCTAATCCTTTATTTCTGTGCACCTTTAACCTTAGCGAGTTTCCCAAAACATTGAAATATGTTAAAAAAAATAGAATTTTTAGCACATAAAACGGAATAAAAACGAAAAAACTCATGCTTCTCTTAAAAAATCACCTAATTCTTTAGCCCTGTACAATTTTAACCTTAGCGAGTTTCCGAAAACATTGAAAAATATTTTAAAAAAATAGAATTTTGAGCATAAAAACGGAATAAAAACAAAAAAAACTCCTGTTTCCCTTAAAAAGTCAACTAATCCTTTAGCCCCGTAAACCCCGGGAACCAAACACCCACGAAAATCTAAAAAACCTAGGTTTGAAAACCCAAACAGTTAATTAATTATTCTAATTCATGATTTCAGGCACGTCAAAATCATTTAATATTAAAGTTAACTTCTCAATTAAGAAACTCCAGGAAACAAACACCCACGAAAATCTAAAAAACCTAGGTCTGATTTCTATGTTTGAGATGAATAAAGCTCTTTAGCAATTGACATGTAAAAATATGTCACGAGATGAAACCGAATTAGCATGTATATTTGGACTAATGAGATGCGAGTCTCTTCTAGGTTTGAGAAAATTACGTCTAAATCACCGGCAGTTTCTTGTTTACATGTGATATCTATCTAATATTCCAATTTAATGAAAATCGTTACTTGTCATTCGTGAAGATAAATATTCTGAGGTCTTAATAATAAAAATAGTTTTTATTAAATATAAACCAGGGCGTCTTGGGTATGTGTTAATATATTCAGTTTCTTTAGTATGAAATCTAGTTTCAATTTTGAATTTTATACAGTTTGAATATCCATTCTATCGATATAACTTCAAGGATGTATGGTGTTTTCGATTGCGAATACATTGGCTTGAAGAAATCGGCATGTGGAGTGATTTTTGAATGTGCGTTTCTACTGTTGACTACAGATCATCAAGAAGTCTCTTGTTACCACTGGTATATAAACTACAATATGTATGAGTATAATGAGGACAGGTTGCGCAATAAACTATACGTTATAAACAAAATAGGTTTATATAATAGAATGATTCTTCCATCCTATAACAAAGGGAAAGATTTATCCTACTTACAAGAGGAAGTTAGAGAGAGATGCTGTTTTTTGGCGTAACAGCCCTGTACACAAAAGGGAATGTGCCCATTGATAAACTTTTAATCGACAAATGCAAATCAGATATACCAATATTCAACTTGGAAGATTTTAATTGTGAGGTATTTCCGAGTAAAATACACAACCCAGAGGACGAGTTTCGATTTTTTAGCAAATGGGTACCAATAGATATTCCTTCTTGGAATATGTGTGTGAGATTTCCTAGGAAGAAGAAGAACAAAAAAATCCGTGATATAGATTGGAATGACACTGAGTGGATGACAAACAATGATGAATTTTTACAATAGTCATCACACCCATGACTACCCAACGGTCTTTTTAAAGACCACCAATTCTATAAACACTTCGTAACCATGGTAATATGAATCTTTTAGTTTCAATATTTGAAGCTAGCTTCAGCAGAGGCTTAAGATAGTAGCGGACACCCTACCGTAGGGACTCATTTGAACGACAATTAAAAGTTCTAGTGCCCTGTTTAAGTGACCAAAAAAAACTGAAGGGGGCAACTATGCACCATTCAATGATCAATTTTTCCCAAAGTTACACGATCCAAATTTTTAGAAAGCCATTTTGTTCAGCATAGTCGACATATCTAATAACTATGTCATTAAGGATGACTTAATCTCCACAGTCTCCAGGGGAAGGGCTGCAAGTTATGAACTTTGCCCATTGTTTACACATAGTTTTCGTTATTGGGAAGTATACAGATGTTTTCAGGGATGACTTTTTCTGATGGGGGAGGGGTCGGGGGAGGAATTTACGTGGGAACATCTTTCCATGGAGGGATTTTGTATGGAAGAAGGGGATTGTCCATGAAGGAAAATCTCCACTCTTTACGCTAAAGCTCTTTAGAACTTTCAAAAGAGATATCTAAAGTTTTGAAAGTTCTCTGTTGAAAGTTCTTTAGTACTATCAAAAGAGAGTAAGGAGCGACCCAGCTCAATAGTAACCAAAACTGTAAAAAACGGAAATTTGATACCAAAAGATACAGCAAAAGAATTAGATTTGTGTGTTGATTTCAAATTTATAAGTTGCACCAAGTTTAGTTATACCCGTCAAAAGTTAGGCGCCTGAGAAAATTTGCCATATTTTCGAAAAAAGTAGAAAATACCCTCTAAAAGTCCTAAAACTTTAATAAAAAATCACACTATCAGATTCAGCATATCAGAGAACCCTACTGTAGAAGTTTTAAGTTTCTATCTGCAAAAATGTAGAATTTTGTGTTTTTTTTGCCAGAAGAAAGATCACTGATGCGTGTTTATTTTATTTTTTTCCCAGGGGTGATCGTATCGAACCAGTAGTCAAATGTGAGAGGATACTCACTGTCTTTGAAAAGGTGTATACGTCTCGTAGAAATGTTTACCTATAGGACAGGTAGAAATGTCTTCCTATAGGACCGGTAGAAATGTCTTCCTATAGGACCGGTAGAAATGTCTTCCTATAGGATCGGTACAAATGTCTTCCTATAGGACCATTAGAAATGTCTTCCTATAGGACCGGTAGAAATGTCTTCCTATAGGACCGGTAGAAATGTTTTCCTATAGGACCGGTAGAAATGTATTCCTAAAGGACCGGTAGAAATGTCTTCCTATAGAACCGGTAGAAATGTAGACCGAGAGGACCGGTAGATGTGTCTGCCTATAGGACCGGTAGAAATGTCTTCCTATAGGACCGGTAGAAATGTGTACCTATAGGACCGGTAGAGATATCTTTCTATAGTATCGGTAGAAATATCTGCCTATAGGACGGGTAGAAATGTTTAACTATAGAACGGGTAGAAATGTCTTCCTATAGAACCGGTAGAAATATCTTCCTATAGGACCGGTAGAAATGTCTTCCTACAGGACCGGTAGAAATATCTTCCTATAGGACCGGTAGAAATGTCTTCCTATAGGACCGGTAGAATTGTCTTCCTATAGGACCGGTAGAAATGTCTTTCTATAGGACCGGTAGAAATATCTTCCTATAGGACCGGTAGAAATGTCTTCCTATAGGACCGGTAGAAATGTCGTCCAATAGGACTGGTAGAAATTTCTTTCTAAAGGACTGGTAGAAATATTTACCTATAGGACCGGTAGAAATGTCTTCCTATAGGGCCGGTAGAAATGTCTTCCTATAGGACCGGTAGAAATGTCTTCCTATAGGGCCGGTAGAAATGTCTTCCTATAGGACCGGTAGAAATGTCTTCCTATAGGGCCGGTAGAAATGTCTTCCTATAGGACCGGTAGAAATATCTTCCTATAGACGTTAGACCCTATTTTAAATTGACAATACTGTTCAAACATCACTTGTTTAATATACAGACCACATCGGAGAGGTAAAGCTAGGTCAACTCACAATGTCATTCTATCGTCGTTAGCCATTTTCATAGACTGATGTTGTTTCAAATTTATAACAAATTACCTGAGTTAACAACCCCTTCAGGGTTACCTTAACTGTTAATCAGTTTAATCCTTTTTTTCTCCACCTTCATACAATCCAATTACTAATTAGAATCATTCACACTCCTATTATTCAAAACATTAATTAATATCGTTCATAGTGTCCAATTTGCGAATTTCTTATCCCTTTTTGCAAAAATGTCAATCAAAACAATTCCAAAATACGCAATTTGACAATCTCTAGTTTTCGATTAAAAAAAAAACAAAAAAACAAAAAAAGTAAAGTGTAATACTCACTCTCTTTGAAAAACCAAACCAGACTATACCCACCAAACTAGACTATACCCATCAAACCAGACTATACCCACCAAACCAGAGTATACCCACCAAACCAGATTATACCCAACAAACCAGATTATACCCACCAAACCAGACTATAACCACCAAACCAGACTATACCCACCAGAAACCTGTCTGGTTGGCCTTGGTAAGTCAATAACCCAAATAGCACAGGATGGACCAGAAGTATAATGCCGTGTGAGGGAGTTCTGAATCTCTTTGAAAAGGTGTATACTTCCCGGCGAATAACATGGAGATTGCTATATGTCTCCGTAAAGTATAACATAGATTACTACTACGGCCATTGACTATTAAAACAAATCCAGTCATTTGGCCATCTTTATGGTATTCTAAACACTTTCCTGAGATTTCTAGTTAAATTTTATCTTAAAGAAAGGGTTGGTGGAGGGGATGGCTCTACCCCCCCCCCCAAAGAAAAAAAAACAAACAAAACAACAAAAACTCATAGATATTGTGTTCGCCTATAGTGTTAACAGCCACAATAACTTCAGTAATAAAGGAAGTATTTTAGCAGTAGCAGAAAAATAATTACACCGATTCTTATTTTCTCTCATAAGGAAAATACTATAAGGAAAATTTGAATTAGGACACATTATATTATTAGCATTGAATAGTTTTGTCATTTTTTTTCAGACCCTGAAAACGCTTTCGGATAACTTTAGTGGTTCAGGTCTTGAAGTAGTAGCTATCAATGTGATGCCCAAAACTCTTACAGTCTTAGAAGGAATTCAGCCGAAGAAGATGAACATAACCATCAGCTAATATCTCTGTACAAAACCTTGTTAATAAATTTATTTTTAGTTTTTTTTTTATTGAACTGTAAGTCAAAACTTTTAGAGAATCTTGTTACGATAAAAAATTGAAGTTTGTCACGTAAGAAATTTATCATAGTAATTTGATACTACAGGGGTGCCCCTATCCCCATGTAAGAGCAAAAGTACCTATTTTCTATAATTTCACATAGTCACCGTCACCCAATGTTGCGTGATTCTGTAAGCTCAGCCAGAGTTGACCCAGCTTTAAATGGGTACCTGGAGAAATCTGGGGAAGGTAAACAGGAAGGGTGTGCGAAAGCACAGGATGGTTGGCCCCCAACCCCCCATTGAACTTCCTGGCTGAAGGGCCAAGAAACGGAGATCAGCACCACCGGTAGGGACTGTAAAGTCCAATGCCGTATATTTGCCTCTTTTTTTACCTTCGCCCAATTTCTTACTCTTTTTTGTTTGAGTGTAAACTTTTATTGTTGTGTTTGCTCATTTTCAGTTGTTCTGGTGCCTACTTATGGTCATCAGGTGACGAATCCTTGTGAATTACCTCTACTGCACCAAGACATAAATCAAGGTAGCAGCAACGAGTGAGACAAGGATGGCTGTCAGAGTACATTCCCTAACATAATTTTAAGTATAGGAGATATATTTACTCGAGCAGTACTTATCCAATAAGTAGTACGGAAACCGTTTGGGGACACGTAAAACGGGGGGGGGGGGGTCAGACCAACATATCAAACCTAAGGATTGCTGTGGTTTTCTTTGTAATTTATTAATTTCATGGATATTATGAATGAATGAATGAATGAATGATACTTTATTAACAAGCAAACTCTCACAACATAAACTACCGAACTTGTTGCTTTCTGCCAGCCAGCCTTCCTTGTATAAAATAAAAGAATATATATAAAAAAAATAAGTATATAAGTACAATATAAAAAATATAGCAATGAACCCAACTGGCCTTTCGAATAAAAATGAAACAAACAAACCAACACATTAGCAATACACATGACCCATTAACATGATACATTAACATTTTCATTTACTTATGATTTCAACGAACACTGGCACAAAGCTCTTTCTATAACTCTCAATTCTCGCATTAATAGGATTTAGAAGCGGGATTAACTGTGCTTTTGATTGGGGTAAATGGGGCTTTGGAGGGAAATAAGTGACTGGGAGTATTCATTAAAAATGTGGGTTACGACGCAGATTATTCCCTATATTAATACAAAGAGGAACAAGTTGGGTTGCCAAGGTAGGGAGGTAGAATTCCTTGAAGAGAAGAATTTAAGGTACTTTGCCCTAACCGAATACAATTCTCAGGGCTCTCTTACGGATAATTTCTAGCCTATCGGACTGATCCACTGTAAGGCCTAAATGCCACACCGGGAAAGCATACTCAAGCAGTGAACGGATAAAATATATGTAAAGGCGAAGGATAAGTGCTTTTGGGAATAAAACTTTAGCAAATAGCTTAAGGAAAGACAGAGACGCGCTAGCCAGTTTAACAATAGAGCAAATTTAGGCCTTCCATTTCAAATCACTAGTCAGTGTGAACCCTAAAAGTTTAGTTTTTCTTGTGATTAATTCATAGGTATTGGGGTTGTAAATGATGGCTTTGATTTAAGAAAAATATGAATCATAATGTCAGATTTATGGAAATACACTTTTATTTTGGACTGGGCTGCCAACATCTGTGTTTTGTGACTTTGTGTTCACTCTCCTTACAAATGATAAAGTCTCTTGTCAATATATGTGTATTCGTTTTTTACATATCATTAATTTTTTTCTCCCTGGAATTCACCATATTTTCTTAAAGAACGACATCAGTTTATATCGTCCATATTCTTTTCTGTTTTATCGTTTCTATTGTAGGTCCCTCAACGGCAAATAAATCAGTATTTATATCCGTTAACGAACTCACAGATACAAAAAGACTTGGGTTTACAAAAAGACTTTAAAAACGCAGCTTTGTTACATTTTTAAAATAATTTTTTTTTGGGGGGGGGGATGTCTACCAAGTAGCCTACCTAGTAACGGACATGGCGAACAACTTCAATCTAAATATAGACATCTTTATTATCACATTGGCTTTTTTGATGCCTACGATAAAGGGTTGTGAAATTGATAGTTCATTTTTTTTTTAACTTAACATGTTAATGTATTCAACCCTAATTTAAAACTTTATAAAGAGAAGTCCTTGCTGTTGAAATCCTTAGCAGACAGCAACGTATAACGATAGCCAGATTAATAAATGAAATGAAAGACTTTCGGAAGTCGAAGAAGCTTTGGAACAATAGAATTTCACCTAGAATTTCAGACTTAATTTTAAATACAGGAAAATCGTAACAGCTGATTTTTAGAAGTAATTCAAATGGAAAATGATAGGATAAAATTCTGTATATAGAAAGCTAAAATAGCAAAACAAGTTTTTCTTACGGAATCTGCGTGACATCGAAACTATTATTTGAGACATACATTGGATATTTTCTTTCACGCTGAACTTTCAATATATTTCTGGGAATTGGAGACATTTGAGATGCATAGTTTTTTTTTCCGGGCGCTTTTCCTTCTCAATCTTTTCATAGTATTTGTGCAAAAATGTTGCTTTCTATTTTGTCTTTTATCTTCTCATATTACTAGTATGTACAAGCCCAGCTTCCCAGTCGAAGGGCGACGAAGTGTATCGACTCTCAGTTTTTTTACTTTTTTATATATTTTTTTTAAAAATATATACATAACCTAAATATACAAAAACTAAGGGAAATTCTGAAAAAGAGTGCTTCCAATTCAGTTTGTGTAACAAAAGTGGATCATAAATTGAATAATAATGCTGGATTTCTTGCTGTTTTCCTATTTAAACCCCGAACGAATTTCAATTTGTAAATTTATTTGATTTTTTATTATTGTTATTTATTATAAACCCCGTCAAAAAAAAAAAAAACTAAAAAGAAAATGAACAGAGCACTATGAACGGAATGAAAAGGGAAATACATTGAACGCGAGAAAAACATATTCACAAATAGTACGATATTATGACTATAAAACGGAAAGAAAAGAAAATAAATAAGACAGTAATGAGATACCTTAAGAGGCCCTGCTTAGGTTGCCGACAGTGACAGCGACATAAATTGACTTTGTGGGAAAACCTCATAAGTTTTCGTTATTCAGCATTTTGAAGTTTTATAAAGCTTGAAGCTTGAAGTATAGTTTGAAGTTCTGATAAAGCCAGTCCCCCTTGCTCTAGCACGTAAGAGTCACTTTCCATTATCGTGTTTGGCTGGAAATTTACAGAAATTGTATTCCTTAACCCGGTAGTAGGCCAAAAACTAAGAATTATTTGACTCTTTTAGGCTTCTTTCCCATCTTTTTGTTTTTGTCAAATTCGAAACATGTTTAAGCTGTTGTGGCTTTTTGAGTATTGCCTGCAATAGTTCATATTACTTACCAATACATGAGACTGTCAAATTGCGAGGTCTTACTAGGAGTAATTTAATATTGGAAGCCTCCCCTTTGATGTTAGGAAGGCATCTTAATTAGGGGTGTAAATTACTATGAGGCAGGGGGTAGTTGCCCCCCAGACCATGTTTGTCCCCCTGGCTTTGGTTTCCCCCGACCTAATTTTCAGAAGCCATCTTATTTACTCCAACAAGAGTATATAGTATAGCTTTTGAGAATAATTATTTCCTTACAAGTGTCTGTGAAATCCAAATCCAAAGAAAAGTATAAGTCTCAATGGTGGTTCCCAAAGATCTATTGCACTTTGCGCAAGAAATATTGTTCTAGGCCATTCAAGAATAACAGAAACATGAAATAGGAATTTTAACATTGCAACATTGAATCAATGAAAACATTGATCTGGAATTTTACATAATTGGTGGATATCTCTCTAAGATGTTGCGTGAGATATATTTGAAACTACCTTGTTTCTTTGTCCTGGTCACAAATGGTCAGTGTGGCTCCAAGCCTTACCTAGGCCACTTGACTCATTTTATTTCTAAGCAAATAAACAAAATGAAATTCCTTAATCCTGAATTTTAAAATTTTTATACCCTTCGCGGTACAATATTCATTTTTAAATTTTACCTACTTTAAAGTAAGAAGGTAAGATGGTTGTGAATTCAAACGATCTTCTTGCCTGGAATGGATATTTCTATCGCTTCAAGCCTTTTTCTTAAGTCCATTTTCGTCGTGTTCTCTGAAGGAAAAAGGGGAAAGGAAAGAGAGGATGGGAAAAGCTCCCCTTTCTTCAATGAAACTCCTGAATTCACTTCTTTTTTGTCTTTCAAACTCTCTCTAGCTTTCTGTTCTGTTTCTCTCTTCTGTTCCTCTCTACTTTTAATGGTGTTGTATAATTTATTTGCTTTTTGCGTCGTCGACTCACACATGCTAAGCTTGGTAGTCATAACCTTAATAATAATCCTTTTACCTCATTTGTAATTTGTCTAAAAATAAATATTTGTTGATTAATTTATGATCAATATACTTCTTGTTTTCACTATTCTGCTATAGGTAGACTGATACCCCCTCCCCCCTCCTCAAGTGAGAGGCCCAGTTTGCCACTGTTCAGGGATGTAATTTGTTCTTTACCTTTTTAACTGAGGGGAGAGGACGGGAAGACTAAAATGTCCAATCGATCGGACATTTTCCGGTTTCCGATCGACAACTTTAAAGTAGAATTTAGAAGTCATGACAAAGTAAATAGTTGATTTATCGGTGATCTCATGGGATCCCTTACCCTTGAGTCCTACTGTTGCAATTTTCCGGCCAAATCTGATGATTTTGACGTAAAAAAAACATTTTGGAGTAAAAAAATTCTTTCTCTTTGAGCTGAGGATGAAAATGCAATAAAGTAGTATGATTATCGATCAATGGAAAAACTACTATTGGGAAATAATATACGAGAAACAAAAAAGAAAATGCTAAAAATGAATCACAACAAGTGAAAGCCTGAGAGGACATGGCTAAAAGAAATAAGGGTTCTTTTGAGATGAAACAAAGTATGATATGGCACAATGCTGCATCAAGAATGTGGGATGACTGGTCCAAACATTTTAAGATTACATATGTATTTTTGCCCCGCCCCCCCCCCCCCCGGAGTCTCCTAGGTGGGTTTCCCTAATCCTACTCGAAGCTCTTCCCCAAAGAATTCTTTGGTATCCTCCTCCCCCCGAACACAAATCCTGGATACGGCCCTTCCCCCTGATGTTTGAAAACTGTCGTAATCAATCAAATAAGAATATGAAAGAAGGAAGAATGCAAGGAAAAAAGCCCTTTTTTAGATTAAATAAAAAATTTCCGCTCTTTACGTTAAAGTTTTCGACAGAATTAAAAACAATTTTATTATTCTAATTAAGTGCCATCTGTGTTTAGAGAGTCGCTCTGAAGGAATTGGGACAAAATTTTAAATTTAGCGTAAAGAGTGAGATATTGAGGAGGGGACACCCCCTTTCATATACGTAATAATCTCTGTTCGTTATAGGTTTTGATGTTGTTCTTTACTTTCAGTAGAAAAAACTTATTTTTTACTTATTTTCTGATAGTTTTTAAATATTGCCAGGAAATCTCCCCCCTCCTCCATAGAAATTTACTTTGCCAACGAAAAATTACCCCTTGAAAATTTCTTTCACTTAAAATACCCCCTTTTCCCCGCCAAGGAAATTCCACCCAGACAATTCCATTATAGCTGAAAATTCCATCCAGAAAATTCCTTGCGGACGATTCCAGGTTTTTTTTTTTCTTAGCGGACTTTCATTTAAAAAAGACTTTAATGTCGGATTGTCTTTAAAATTTTATCGGAAATTCTCTCCTCTGTAGAGAAGTTTTACCGCAAATATTCCCACGCCCACCCTAGTTAAAAACTTCTACCACAGAAAGTTCCCAATGGAAAACTTATTACGTGAAAAACTCTCCTAAGGATATCCGGTGAAAAATCCCCCCCTATGGAGAGACATTCTAGACAATTCTAACCGGTAAAAATTCCCCCGGACAATTCTCCTTAAAATCTCCCTGTGTAAAATCGAGTCGCCAAAGATAAAGTAAGAAAATAAAAATAGTTTCGTGTAGGAATTTTGAAAAATCCCACAAGTGTAAATTTCTACAGAAAATTTCATCCCCCGAATTTTTTTCTCTCCTGACAGAAAATTCTCCCAGTCGAAAATTCTTATAGCTTAAAATCCCCCCCCCCCTGAAATATGTTTGTATACGTCCCGATAACAAATGCTATACGTAGACAACTGGAAAAATTCTTAACTTACAGACCGTTCTTTAGAGACTGTGGGGGGTCATGTTATCCCCAAACGCATAGTTACTGGACGTTTAAACTATGCGAAAAAAAATGGCTACCCCAAAATTTTGAAACTTTTGATCGAATTTTTTTTAGGAAAAAAATTGGGAATAGGAGGGGGGCTAGTTACCCCCTATCTTTTTAGTCACTTACAAGGGCCACAAGAACTTTTAATTTCTGATTGAATGAGCCCTATTTCAATATTCTAGGACTACTGTTTCGATGCAATCGCCCCAGGTGAAAACAAAACAAACAAACAATCATGCACCCGTGACCTTTCTTCTGGCAATTAAATAAAAAACAACTTTTATCAACTACAAGTAAGGAGCGATATTAAAACTTAAGACGAACAGAAATTATTCTGTATATGAAAGGGGCTATCCCCTCCGCAAAGCCCCGCTCTTTACGCTAAAGTTTGACCTTTTCTCACAACTCTAATTTTTTAAAACAATAAAAAGCTTTAGCGTAAAGAGTGTTGCGTTGAGGAGAGGACAGCCCCTTTCATATACGGAATAATTTCTGTTCGTTTTGAGTTTTAATATCGCTCCTTACTTTCGGTTAAAAAAAATTTGTCTTTTTTATTTAATTTCTGAACGTTCTTGAATTAGTGCAAGTTTTTAAGATTGCTCACCGTACGTGAATACTTAAAACGAAATTGTAAATTAATTTTACTTTTTTTAAACTAATAATTGTAAACTTGTTGGATTTTTGTTCCACTTATACGGCACTCACCCTCTATGGAAAATTCTAGATCTAGTGTCTGATTGCGTTGGTAGATAAGCCAGAATGAGCTTGACAGCAATTTTAACATCGCTGAGGAATATAGGTCTACTATTTGTAGGCAAAAAGGCAAATGTTCTCGCACCAAGCAGTGAATATGAGACAGTAAAACCTACTGGAGTACAAAAGATCCTTTAGCTAGAGTAATAATCTCTTTTAAAAGCTCTACGAAAACTTCAGCGTAAAGAGCGAAGTATTTAGGAGGGAGCGAACCTCCTCATTTGTAGGAATGGGTAATTACTTACAGAACGAGATTTGCACATGTGCAATGAATACTAACGGTACAATGTTATTGATCCATGAAGGGGACTAGAGTTCTGGGAAATTGATTAGATAATCGACGGTGAATTCTAAGTGTATTTATCCACTAACAGGACAGGATCATGTGTCTCTTTCTAGCTCAATGGACTTACGTAAGGTTTCTCTTAAATCGCAGTTCAGCCATGATTCTGATTGTTGGTCAAATTGTTTAATGTTTCTTGGATGTAGACAGAAGTCCACATTTCTAAAAAATTGATTTACATAATCGACAATGATGGAAATCTAATGTATTATTAGGGAATTAAGAAACAATATGGATTCATTTTCTTTGGTCTGAGAGATAAATTAATATTATTTCGAAACCTTAATAGTGTAACTAGGAACACCTTGGATTTTTTCAGAAATTCAAACGAGATTAAAGACAGATTGAATATATTTTACGTGGAAAATGGTTTCCTGGGAATTTCAAATGTGACAGCGCAAGGATGCCGAAACTAAGGAACACACAGAAATTACTTTTAGGGGATTATTTGGGCGAAAAAAAATTAATCAACATTTTAAGTTATACTTCAATTCTGTATTTTTCCCCAAGAAGAGAAAAGAACCTGCTTTAATTCTATATTTTCTCAAAAAAGTGAAGAAAAGTTTAAGTTCTCTTCTGAATGTTTTCCCAAAGAAGAGAAAAGGTTCCACTTTAGTTCTGAATTTTTAAGCTCCACTTTAATTCTGAGCTTTCTCGTAGAAGTGAAAAAATGTTCAAGTTCTATTATGAATTTTCTTAAAGAAGAGAAAAAGTTAGCTCAATTCTGAATTTTAGCAAAGAAAATGAAAAAAAGCTTCCATTTCAGTTCTTAATTTCTCAAAAGACATAAAAAATTTAAAGTTCTGTTCTAAATTTTACCGTAGATACATCAATTCTGAATTTTTCCTCCAAGAAGAGAAAAAGTTCAGCTTTAAGTATATATTTTTTCAAATAAATGAAGAAAAGTTCCAAGTTTTGTTCCAAATTTTTTGTAGAAGGTAGAAAAAAGTTATACTTTGATTGTAATATTCTCCATGAAGATAAGGAGCTCCACTTTAATTCTGAGTTTTCTCGAAGAAGTGAAAAAGTTCCAAGTTCTCTTCTGAATTTTCTGAATGAAAAAAAAAAAAGTTACAGTTCAAATCTAATTTACACTAAAGAAAATAAAAAAAAGGTTCCATTTCAGTTCTCAATTTTCTCAAAGATATAAACAAATTTAATTTTCTATTCTAAATTTTTCCATAGAAGATAGAAAAAGTCATACTTTGATTGTGAATATTCTCAGTTTTTTTTTACTTTTATATATATATATATATTTTTTTTTTTTAAATATATACATAACCTAAATATACATAAACTAAGGGAAATTCTGAAAAAGAGTGCTTCCAATTCAGTTTGTGTAACAAAAGTGGATCATAAATTGAATAAGTATGCTGGATTTCTTGCTGTTTTACTACTTAAACCCCGAACGAATTTCAATCTGTAAATTTATTTAATTTTCATTATTGTTATTTATTATAAACCCCGTCAAAAAAAAACTAAAAAGAAAATGAACAGAGCACTAGGAACGGAATGAAAAGGGAAATACATTGAACGCGAGAAAAACATATTCACAAATAGTACGATATTATGACTATAAAAGGGAAAGAAAAGAAAATAAATAAGATAGTTATGAGATACCTTAAGAGGCCCTGCTTAGGTTGCCGCAAATCGACTTTGTAGGAAAACCTCATAAGTTTTCGTTATTCAGCAGTCTGAAGTTTTATAAAGCTTGAAGCTTGAAGTATAGTTTGATTTTCTGATAAAGCCAGTCCCCCTTGCTCTAGCACGTTAGAGTCACTTTCCATTATCGTGTTTGGCTGGAAATTTATAGAAATTGTATTCCTTAACCCGGTAGTAGGCCAAAAACTAAGAATTATTTGAATCTTTTAGGCTTCTTTCCCATCTTTTTGTTTTTGTCAAATTCGAAACATGTTTAAGCTGTTGTGGCCTTTTGAGTATTGCCTGCAATAGTTCATATTACTTACCAATACATGAGACTGTCAAATTGCGAGGTCTTACTAGGAGTAATTTAATATTGGAAACCTCCCCTTTGATGTTAGGAGGGCAACTTAATTAGGGGCGTAAATTACTATGAGGCTGGGGGTAGTTGCCCCCCAGACCATGTTTGTCCCGCTGGCTTTGGTTTCCCCCGACCTAATTTTCAGAAGCCATCTTATTTACTGCAACAAGAGTATATAATATAGCTTTTGAGAATAATTGTTTCCTTACAAGTGTCTGTGAAACCCAAATCAAAAGAAAAGTATAGGTCTCAGTGGTGGTTCCCAAAGATCTATGGCATTTTGTGCCAGAAATTATTGTTCTAGGCCATTCAAGAATAACAAAAAAATGAAATAGGAATTTTAACATTGAAAAATTGAATCAATGAAAACATTGATCTGGAATTTTACATAATCGGTGGATATCTCTCTAAGATGTTGCGTGAGAGATATTTGAAACTACCTTGTTTCTTTGTCCTGGTCACATATGGTCAGTGTGGCTCCAAGCCTTACCTAAGCCACTTGACTCATTTCATTTCTAAGCAAATAAACAAAATGAAATTCCTTAATCCTGAATTTTAAAATTTTTATACCCTTCGCGGTACAATATTAATTTTTAATTTTACCTACTTTAAAGTAAGAAGGTAAGATGGTTGTGAATTCAAACGATCTTCTTGCCGGGAATGGATATTTCTATCGCTTCAAGCCTTTTTCTTCAGTTCATTTTCGTCGTGTTCTCTGAAGGAAAAAGGGGAAAGGAAAGAGAGGATGGGAAAAGCTTCCCTTTCTTCAATGAAACTCCTGAATTCACTTCTTTTTTTTCTTTCAAACTCTCTCTAGTTTTCTGTTCTGTATTCTCTCTTCTGTTCCTCTCTACTTTTAATGGTGTTGTATGATTTATTTTCTTTTTGTGTCGTTGACTCACACATGCTAAGCTTAGTAGTCATAACCTTAATTATAAGCCTTTTACCTCACTTGTAATTTGTCTAAAAATAAATATTTGTTGAATTATTTATGATCAATACACTTCTTGTTTTCACGATTCTGCTATAGG
This sequence comes from Artemia sp. Qi Xiang Cuo, assembly GCF_049724085.1. Lineage (NCBI taxonomy): Eukaryota > Metazoa > Arthropoda > Branchiopoda > Anostraca > Artemiidae > Artemia > Artemia sp. Qi Xiang Cuo. Next base: position 1,610,521 of record NC_142803.1, read on the forward strand.
TAGACTGATACCCCCCCCCCCCTCCTCAAGTGAGATGCTCGGTTTGCCACTGTTCAGGGATGTAATTTGTTCTTTCCCTTTTTAACTGAGGGGAGAGGACGGGAGGACAAAAATGTCCAATCGATCGGACATTTTCCGGTTTCCGATCGACAACTTTAAAGTAGAATTTAGAAGTCATGACAAAGTAAATAGTTGATTTATCGGTGATCTCATGGGATCCCTTACCCTTGCGTCCTACCGTTGCAATTTTCCGGCCAAATCTGATGATTTTGACGTAAAAAAAACATTTTGGAGTAAAAAAATTCTTTCTCTTTGAGCTGAGCATGAAAATGCAATAAAGTAGTATGATTATCGATCAAATGGAAAAACTACTATTGGGAAATAATATACGAGAAACAAAAAAGAAAACGCCAAAAATGAATCAAAACAAGTGAAAGCCTGAGAGGACATGGCTAAAAGAAATAAGGGTTCTTTTGAGATGAAACAAAGTATGATATTGCACAATGCTGCATCAAGAATGTGGGATGACTGGTCAAACAGTTTAAGATTACATATGTCTTTTTGGCCCCCCCCGGGGTCTCCTAGGTGGGCTTCCATAATACTACTCGAAGCTCTTCCCCAAAGAATTCTTTGGTATCCTCCTCCCCCCGAACACAAATCCTGGATAGGGCCCTTCCCCCTGATGTTTAAAAAACCGTCGTAATCAATCAAATAAGAATATGAAAGAAGGAAGAATGCAAGGAAAAAAACCCTTTTTTAGATTAAATAAAAAATTTTCGCTCTTTACGTTAAAGTTTTCGACAGAATTAAAAACAATCTTATTATTCTAATTAAGTGCCATCTGTGTTTAGAGAGTCGCTCTGAAGGAATTGGGACAAAAATTTAAAATTTAGCGTAAAGAAGGAGATCTTGAGGAGGGGGCAAACCCTCTTATATACGTAATAATTTATTTTCATTTTAAGTTTTGATGTTGTTCCTTACTTTCAGTTGAAAAAACTTATTTTTTACTTATTTTCTGATCGTTTTTAAATAATGCCAGGAAATCCCCCCCCTCCATAGAAATTTACTTTGCCAACGAAAAATTCCCCCTTGAAAATTTCTTTCACTTAAAATACCCCCCTTTCCCCAGCAAGGAATTCTCACCCAGACAAATTAATCAACATTTTAAAGATTTTTTTGGGTGATACAGTTTAAGACATTTTAGAGGATGATTTGGGGTGAAATTCTGTGGTCATTAGAGTACACAAGTTCCATTTGAACAGTTTTGTAAGGTCCCCTACCCATCCCCGCAAGGCCCCCCTCCACCCAACTTTTTTGCCACACTTTTTACACTTTTTTTGAATTTTTTTTAACATGGTATTTTTTTAAACTTTTTTTTTTACATCTCTTAGAACAACCTTTAAACGTTATTTTTCTCCTAATGTAAATTTCAGCTAACAACTTGATTTTTTTATTTGAATATTCTCGTTTATTTGATTGAAACTGTTTAATAATAATAATAAAAATGAGGGTTCTATTTTCCTCCACTAGGTATAGTGTCGGAGAGTTTTTAAGTAAGTTTGGTATAGGTGAATCAAACATTATTGAGATATTTTTAGCCAGGAAATATATATTTTGGAGAATAAAGCTCAGAGGTCTGAGGCAGCATTTTGGGCTTTTTCGTGGTATTTGAAGCATCTTTAAAATAAATACATGTAAGTAATATTTAAGATAATTCTCGCATATATTTTAATTTGTTTATTTTTGTTACAAGTAGTTTTTTTTTTTTATTTATTTATCAAGATATCTCAACCATCCTTCAAATAGATACATGTAAGTAATGTTTAAGATAATTATTCGCATATGTTTTAATTTATTTATTTTTGTTACAAGTAGTCGTTTTTTTTTATTTATTTTATTTTAGCAAGAAAATAGCTCGTCTTTAACAAACTTAACCATACCTAAATTAAACTATGTATAATATCTTTATTTTTAGTCCTATTGCATTGGTAATAAAGGAACATTTGAGATTTTTTCTGATTTTATGTGCTTTCACAAGAAAATAGCTCGTCTTTAACAAACCTAGTCATAGCTACTTGAAACTGTGTATAATTTCTTCTTTTTTAATCCAATTGCGTAGGTACTAAAAGAACAATTAACATTTTTTTCTGATTTTGTGTGCTTTCGCAAGAAAATAGCTCGTCTTTAACAAACTTAGCCATAGATGGTTGAAACTGCGTATAAATATCTTTATTTTGAGTCCAATTCCATAAGTAATAAGGGAACATTTGACATTTTTTCTGATTTTGTTTGGTTTCGCAAGAAAATAGATCATCTTTAACAAACATAGCCATAGATAGTTCAAACTGTGTATAGATACCTTCATTTTTAGTCTCTAAAATATAATAAATATGTCTTTTAGGATGAAATAATCCTCCAAAGTTCCCCAGGTGGGGGGGGGGCTGAAAGTTATGAACTTTACCCAATGTTTACATCAGAGAATTCTATAAGAACTTATGTACATTTGCATTTTACGTCATCCATCCCTATATACTGTACAAGGAACTAGCATGGGAAACCAGACAAACGGCTATTCTCTAGATAAATGGATGGCAAAGTGCGATTTAAATTGCATTTACAATATTTAAACTGTAGTTAATGCTTAGAATATCTATTAAAAGCTGGAGATACATGATATTAAAAAACATGTAATATTTTCCAAGCTAAGTTACGTAACAATTTTCATGTTTCATACATAGTTTTAAGTTCGGGAAATTAGGATTTACGTAACAATTTCCATGTTTCATTTGCATGCAATAGACACCAAGAGTTTTATGACTCCTCCCCAAAATGAATTCAGATGGTTTTAGGACTCCACCCCCTAGTCTTAAGTCTTTCTAACCTTGAGCAAAGATATAAAAAGCTTGACGAAGTACTTCTCTGCTTAAACATTACATTTATAGCCTTCAGAATGATAGGACTATATGATATAGAATTTATTGGTTTGAAAAAATCATCCTGTGGTGTTATATTTGAATGTGCATTTTTATTATTGTCATTGAAACTCGAAGAAATTGACTGTTATCATTGGATGGTGAACTATAACTTGTGTGATTATGATATAAGCTCATGGAGTACTACATTACGCCATACAAACAGACTAGGATTCTACGATAGAGTGATTACACCATATAATAAAAGTGGTCAAGAACTGAAAATGTTCATGAAGAAGTCAGTGAAATTTGCAGATTTTTCGGGGTTGAAGCACTCTATGTAAAGGGTAATGTACCTACAGATAAAATTTAATTCGAAACTGTGATACTAGGATTCCACTTTTTAATTTAGAATAATTTAAGTGTCCTAAATTTAAAGGGATTTATCACCATCCTGACGAGGAGGTTAGGTTATTCACACAGTTGTTACCTAGGGACATACCTGATCGTGATAAGTGCATAAGACATGGTAAAAAGTATTCTATATCATGGGATCCTCATCTGTGGATGTTTAACAGTGAACTTTAAGTACTATTTTTATGTAAATATGTATTTTTTCAAAATGTTTTTAATGTGTTTAAGCAGATAAATATCTCAAGTCTCAACCGTCTTTATTCTTATGAATAGTTCATTGCCATGAAAATTATAGTTTAAGATTCAACATGTCTGGGAACACACTTTCAGGCTCAGCATGTTGGAGAACCCTAAATGGTCATCCCTAAAAAATGTAAGTTAAGCCTAAAAGGTTAAAAAATTCCTCTGAAATCACACTTTCAGTTTCAGCATGTCAGGGAACACACTTTCAGATTCAGCATGTTGGAGAACCCTAAATGGTCATCCCTAAAAAAGGTAAGTTAACCCTAAAAGGTTAAAGAATCTATCTGAAATTACACTTTCAGATCCAACATATCAGAGAAGTCCTACAATATGTTTCAACTTCATTATATCCCAACACCAAATTTTCACAATGAAAAAGAAATATGTTGCAGATCAATTCTAATTTTTTCCTGAGAAAATAAAAAGGTTCCACTTCAGTTCGAATTTTTCTCAAAGAGATGAAAAAATTTAAAGTTCTGTTCTTAATTTATCGTAGAAGATAGAAAAAGTTATACTTTGATCGTGAATATTCACCATGAATATAAGGAGCTCCACTTTAATTCTGAGTCTTCTCGAAGATGTACAAAAATGTTTAAGTTAACTTCTGAATTTTCTTAAAGAAGAGAAAAAGTTGGCTCAATTCTGAATTTTACCAAAGAAAATGAAAAAAAGCTTCCACTTCAGTTCTGCATTTCTCAAAGACATAAAAAATTTATAGTTCTGTTCTAATTTTTTCCATAGAAGATAGGAAAAGTTATAATATGATTGTGAATATTTTCCATGAAGATAAAAATTTTCACTTTAATTCTAAATTTTCACAATTTCAATTCCGATTTTTCTCAAAGAGATGAAAAAATTTAAAGTTATGTTCCAAATTTATCGTAGAAGATAGAAAAAGTTATACATTGATCGTGAATATTCGTCATGAAAATAAGGACCTCCAGTTTAATTCTGAGTTTTCTCGAAGAAGTGCAAAATTTTCAAGTTCTATTATGAATTTTTTTAAAGAAGAGAACAAGTTAGCTCAATTCTGAATTTTACCAAAGAGAAAATGAAAAAATCTTCCATTTCAGTTCTTACTTACTCAAAAGATATACAAAATTTAAAGTTCTGTTCTAAATTTTACCGTAGATACATCAATTCTGAATTTTTCCTCCAAGAAGAGAAAAAGTTCAGCTTTAATTATATATTTTCTCAAAGGAGTGAAGAAAAGTTCAAGTTCTGTTCCTAATTTTTCGTAGAAGATAGAAAAAAGTTATACTTTGATCGTGAATATTCGCCATGAAGATAATGAGCTCCACTTTAATTCTGAGTTTTCTCGAAGAAGTGAAAAAGTTCTAAGTTCTATTCTGAATTTTCTCAATGAAAAGAAAAAAAGTTACAGTTCAATCCTAATTTGCACTAAAGGAAATAAAAAAAGGTTCTATTTTAGCTCTCAATTTTCTCAAAGACACAAACAAATTTAAATTTATATTCTAAAATTTTCCGTAGAAGATAGAAAAAGTCATACTTTTATTGTGAATATTCTCAATGAAGATAAAAAGTTCCACTTTAGTACTAAATTTTCTCAAAAAAGTGAAGAAAAGTTCAAATTCTCTTCTGAATTTTCACAATGAAAAGAACTAAGTTACAGATCAATTCTAATTTTTCACAGAGAAAATAAAAACGTTCCACTTCGGTTCTGATTTTTTCTCAAAGAGATGAAAAAATTTAAAGTTCTGTTCCAAATTTGTCATAGAAGATAGAAAAAAGTTGTACTTTGATTGTGAATATTCGCCAATGAAGATAAAGAATAACACATTAATTGAGTTTTCATAAAGAAGTACAAAAATGTTCAAGTTCTCTTCTGTAGATAAAAAGTTCCACTTTAATTGTGAGGGTTATCTCAATAAAGTGAAGAAAAGTTAAAATTCTCTTCTGAATTTTCTCAAAGAAAAAATAAGTTACAGATCAATTCTAATTTTTTCCAAAGAAAAAAGATTCCATTTCAGTTCTTAATTTTCTCCAAGACATAAAAAATTTAAAGTTCTATTCTAAATTTTTCCGTAGAAGATAGAAAAAGTCAATGCTTTGATTGTGAATTTTCTTCTGAATTTTCTCAAAGAAAAGAAATAAGTTACAAGTCAATTCTATTTTTTTCCAAAGAAAATAAAAAGGTTCCACTTCAGTTATGGTTTTTCTCAAAGAGATGAAGAAATTTAATGTTCTGTTCCTCATTTTTTCATAGATGATACAAAAAGTCATACTTTAATTACGAATATTCGCCATGAAGATAAAGAGTTCCACAATAATTCTGAGTTTTCACAAAGAATTGCAAAAATGTTCAAGTTCTCTTCTGAAGATATAAGGTTCCACTTTAATTCTGATTTGTCTCAATAAAGTTAAGAAAAGTTCAAGTTCTCTTCGGAAATTTTCTCTAAGAAATAATAAGTTACAGATCAATTCTAACTTCTTACAAAAAATAAAAAGGTTCCACTTCAGTTCTGATTTTTTCTCAATGAGGTAAAAACAGATAAGTTCTGTTCTAAATTTCTCATAGAAGATAGAAAAAAATTATATGTTGGTTGTGAATATTCGCCATGAAGACAAAGGGTTACACATTAATTCTGAATTTTCTAAAAGAGGTACGAAAAACTTTAAACGTTCTGTTCTAAATTTCTCCGTAGAAGATAGAAAGGAAATTACAGTTGAATTCTGAATATTCTCCATGAAGAGAAAAGGCCAGCTTTAATTCTGAGTTTTCTCAGAAAAGTGAAGAAAAGTTCTAGCTCTTTTCTGAAAAAGAACAAACTCTTTCTCACAACTCTTATTTTTTAAAACAATAAAAAGCTTTAGCGTAAAGAGCGGTCCGTTGAGAAGAGGACAGCCCTTTCATATACGGAATAATTTCTGTTCGTTTTGAGTTTTAATGTCGCTCCTTACTTTGGGTTAATAAAAAATTGCCTTTTTTATTTAATTTCTGAACGTTCTTTAATTAATGCAGGTTTTTAAGATTGCTCACCGTACGTGAATACTTAAAACGAAATTGTAAATTAATTTTACTTTTTTAAAACTAATAATTGTAACCTTGTTGGATTTTTGTTCCACTTATACGGCACTCACCCTCTATGGAAAATTCTAGATCTAGTGTCTGATTGCGTTGGTAGACAAGGCGAATAAGCTTGACTGCAATTACAACATCGCTGATGAATATAGTCCTACTATTTGTAGGCAACATGGCAAACATTGTTGCACCAAATAGTAAATATGAGACCAGTAAAACCTACTGGAGTACTAAATGCCCTTTAATTAGAATAATAAGCTCTTTTAAAAGTTCTACGAAAACTTCAGCGTAAAGAGCGAAGTATTTAGGAGGGAGCGAACCTCCTCATTTGTAGGAATGGGTAATTACTTACAGAACGAGATTTGCACATGTGCACTGAATACTAAAGGTACAATGGTATTCATCCACGAAGGGACTAGAGTTCTGGGAAATTGATTACATAATCGACGGGGAATTCTAAGTGTATTGATCCACTAACGGGACAGGATCACGTGTCTCTTTCTAGGTCAATGGACTTACGTAAGGTTTCTCTTACGTCGCAGTTCAGCCATGATTCTGATTGTTCGTCAAATTGTTTAATGTTTCTTGGATGTAGACAGAAGTCTACATTTCTAAAAAAGTTCTGTTCCAAATTTGTCATAGAAGATAGAAAAAAGTTGAACTTTGATTGTGAATATTCGCCAATGAAGATAAAGAATTCCACATTAATTCTGAGTTTTCATAAAGAAGTACAAAAATGTTCAAGTTCTCTTCTGTAGATAAAAAGTTCCACTTTAATTCTGAGGGTTATCTCAATAAAGTGAAGAAAAGTTAAAATTCTCTTCTCAATTTTCTCAAAGAAAAAATAAGTTACAGATCAATTCTAATTTTTTCCAGAGAAAAAAGATTCCATTTCAGTTCTTAATTTTCTCCAACACATGAAAAAATTTAAAGTTCTATTCTAAATTTTTCCGTAGAAGATAGAAAAAGGCATGCTTTGATTGTGAATATTCTTCTGAATTTTCTCAAAGAAAAGAAATAAGTTACAAGTCAATTCTATTTTTTTCCAAAGAAAATAAAAAAGGTTCCACTTCAGTTATGATTTTTCTCAAAGAGATGAAGAAATTTAAAGTTATGTTCCTCATTTTTTCATAGATGATAGAAAAAGTCATACTTTAATTACGAATATTCGCCATGAAGATAAAGAGTTCCACAATAATTCTGAGTTTTCACAAAGAATTGCAAAAATGTTCAAGTTCTCTTCTGATGATATAAAGTTCCACTTTAATTCTAATTTTTCTCAATAAAGTGAAGAAAAGTTCAAGTTCTCTTCTGAAATTTTCTTTAAGAAATAATAAGCACAGATCAATTCTAACTTTTTACAAAAAAATAAAAACGTTCCACTTCAGTTCTGATTTTTTCTCAATGAGGTAAAAAAATATAAGTTGTGTTCTAAATTTCTCATATAAGATAGAAAAAAGTTATACGTTGATTGTGAATATTCGCCATGAAGACAAAGGGTTACACATTAATTCTGAATTTTCTAAAAGAAGTACAAAAACTTTAAAAGTTCTGTTCTAAATTTCTCCGTAGAAGATAGAAAAGAAGTTACAGTTGAATTCTGAATATTCTCCATGAAGAGAAAAGGCCTACTTTAATTCTGAGTTTTCTCAGAAAAGTGAAGAAAAGTTCTAGTTCTTTTCTGAAGATAAATAGTTCCACTTTTAATTATTTTTTTCGACAAAGTGAAGAAAAGTTCAAGTTCTCTTCTGAATTCTCTCAAATAAAAAAAAGTTACAGTTCAAATCTAAATTTTTCAATAGAAGTTAGAAAAAAGTTATACTTCGATTCTGAATTTTTCCCCAAGAAGAGAAAATATCCTGCTTTAATCCTTTATTTTCTCAAAGAAGTGAAGAAAATTTCAAGTTCTCTTCTGAATATTTTCCCAAAGAAGAGAAAAGGTTCCACTTTAATTCTGAATTTTTAAGCTCCACTTTAATTCTGAGTTTTCTCGAAGAAGTGAAAAAGTGTTCAAGTTCTATTATGAATTTTCTTAAAGAAGAGAAAAAGTTGGCTCAATTCTGAATTTTACCAAAGAAAATGAAAAAAAGCTTCCACTTCAATTCTTAATTTCTCAAAAGACATAAAAAATTTAAAATTCTGTTCCAAAAGAAGTGAAGAAAAGTTCCAAGTTCTGTTCCAAATTTTTAGTAGAAGGTAGAAAAAAGTTATACTTTGATTGTAATATTCTCCATGAAGATAAGGAGCTCCACTTTAATTCTGAGTTTTCTCGAAGAAGTGAAAAAAGTTCCAAGTTCTAATCTGAATTTTCTCAATGAAAAGAAAAAAAAGTTACAGTTCAAATCTAATTTACAATAAATAAAATAAAAAAAGGTTCCATTTTAGTTCTCAATTTTCTCAAAGATATAAACAAATTTAATTTTCTATTCTAAATTTTTCCGTAGAATATAGAAAAAGTCATACTTTGATTGTGAATATTCTCAATGAAGATAAAAAGTTCCACTTTAATTCTTAATTTTTTCCACGAAGTGAAGAAAAGTTCAAGTTCTCTTTTGAATTTTTTCAATGAAAAGAACTAAGTTACGGATCAATTTTAATTTTTTAAAGAGAAAATAAAAAGGTTCCACTTCAGTTCTGATTTTTTATAAAAGAGATGAAAAAATTTAAAGTTCTGTTCCAAATTTTTCATAGAAGATAGAAAAAAGTTAAACTTTGATTGTGAATGTTCGCCAATGAACATAAAGAGTTGCACATTAATTCTGAGAGACATGAGAGACATGCAAAAAGTTAGGTTAATTAAGGTTCATTTAGAGTTGCGCACCAATCTAAGTGAACATAAATTAACATAACTTTTAGCATGTCTCTCTCACTAAGACTGTGTGTCTGACCGGGTGTGCTGCCATCTATAACAACATGAAATATGCTTGTGGTTATACCAATTGTACTCTATGCTTGCTTTTACACACGAAGCGGTTTTTTCACTGGTACTCTATGGTAGGTTATTGAGAATACCTAGTTTATTGCATGTATTAAATCAGTAATTTTTACATATTGGAGGGATAAACACCGGCATCAGTGAAAATAAATTATTCGAGGAATGTGTGTAGACATGATAAAGTCATCGTTGCCTTGAATGCTGACACAGAGATATATTTGAGCTATGAAACAAGTAGTAGTGGATATATTATTGGGAATGTGTACTTACGTTGTCATGACAGTTATGAGGTAAATTCCTTTGGAGCACCCAAGAATTTCCATCATGCAAATGGCGGATATGTGAAAGTATCATTTCCAGAGAAGTTAGTACTCAAAGAGAATGCCAAAATGAAAATAACAGCTGATGAAGAGGCGCAACTTCTAGCTAATGATTTTGGTTACATGTTTCCCGTTGATAGATCGTATCGTCATCTTTCCGATGTTAGCATTCGAATGAAAGCAAAGGGAAATAGAATACATGCATACTGCTGCACTAGTATCATATATATATGCACTAATATCATATAATATAATATATCTTGTCTACGTGCCAGAACTGTTACCTCTTTAGAAATAATGTGATAATACACAATGAAATCGCTAGCAAAATAAAAAGGGCAATGGTAGAAAATAGCATTAAGGAATATGAAGATAAATTAATGGAGAATAAAGTACAAGTGAACATTATTACTACCAATGACCATATAGTCAATGAATCAAATAATACCAAAGATGAAACGTGTATTGAACTTGTAGGTGACACCCCAGTAAAAATTGCATATGTCTCAAAATGGATTAATGATTATTCTACTGGTTATGAACTAAGAGAAGGGGGTAACTCTAATATGAAGAGAGAACATGATGATTTATTTGTTGGGACAGATTCAAAATTTCCAAAGTTGTTCAATGATATTAATAATGTATAATAACATATTTTCATGTTAATATTCTACATGTTGTTATTTCAATAAAAAATATTTTATACTTTACTTTGTTACATTTCCATTATTCCTAGGATACGCTAGCATGTCAAACGCTTAGAATTTTTATTTAAAAGTCTGAAATTTTTTATTTTCTTTCGACAAAAAATTAGAATTGGACTATAGCTTTGTTCTTTTCTTTGAAAAAATTCAGAAGAGAACTTGAACTTTTCTTCACTTCTTCGAGAAAACTCAGAATTAAAGTGGAGCTCCTTATCTTCATGGAGAATATTCACAATGAAAGTATAACTTTTTTCTACCTTCTACGAAAAATTTGGAACAGAACTTGGAACTTTTCTTCACTTCTTTGAGAAAATATATAATTAAAGCTGAACTTTTTTTCTTCTTTGAGGAGAAATTCTAAATACAATACACTTAGAGTTCCCTGTCGATTATGCAATCAATTTCCCGGAAATCTTGTCCCCTTCGTGGATCAATACCATTGCACAGTTAGTGTTCAGTGCCCATCTGCAAATCTCGTTTTGTTCGTAATTACCCATTCCTACTCTCATTTATGTAATAATTTCTGTTCGTTTTAAGTTTTAATATTGCTCCTTAATTTCAGCTGAAAAAACTTGTTTTTTTTATTAAATTTCTGATCTTTTTTTAATAATGCCTTGAAATCCAGCTCACCCTCTATGAAAAATTTCCTTTCCCCATGAAAAATTTCTTCAGGGAAAGATCCTCCCAGGTAACCTTCGCCCCTCCATCAGAAAAATCCTCCCTGAAAACGTCTTTATACTTCCCAGTAACCCATACTATACAACGCAATGGGCAGAGCTCATAAATATTAGCCCCTCCCTTGGGGACTGTGGGGGATTAAGTCATCTTCAAAGACATAGCTTTCATTCTTTTTCACTATGCTGAAAAAAAATTACTTTTGGGGACAATAAGCGTGGGAGGGGGGGTCTAGCTGCCATCCAATATTCTTATTAACTTAAAAAGGGAACTAGAACTTTTTGTTTTGGATCAAGTGAGCCCTCTCCCCATCTTCTTTGGTCAATGGTTCAATACGATAAACCCTAAAAAAAATAAATAAATAAACAAGCATCCGTGATCTTCCGTCAGGCAAAAAATGCAAAATTCTACATTTTTGTAAATAGGGGCTTGAAAACTCTACAGTTTGGTTCTCTGGTATGCTGAATTTGGCGGTGTGATTTTTATTTAAATTGCTTGATTTTTTGGGTTGTTTCTCCCCTTTTTTCAAAATTTGGCAGATTTTCTCAGTCGCGTAACTTTTGATGGGTGCCATTAACATTAGTGAATTCTACATATTTTGAATACGCACCAAAATTCAATTCTTTCAATATATCTATTGTTATGTAGACTCTGTTTCTTATAGTTTCGGTTACTATTCAACCACATCGCTCCTTACAGTTTGTTACCACGAACTGTCTGAAAAATTCAAAATTCCATATTTTTGCAGATGGGAGATTGAAATTTCTACAACAAGGTTCTCTTGTACGCTAAATTTGATGGTGCGATTTTCGTTAAGATTCCTTGAACTTTTAAAGGTGTTGTTTTCTTTTATACAAAATCTGGCAAATATTTTCAGGCTTGTAGCTTATGATGTTTAACATTAAACATAATGAATTTTATATATTTGGAATCAGCATAATAATCCAAATATCCTAATATAACTTTTAATATAAGAAATCTGTGTTTTAGAGTTTTGTTTACTATTGAGCGGAGTCTCTTCTTACTTATAGTTCGTTACCACGGACTGTTTGATGAGGTTCATCTTTTTTTAGACATCTTTTTTTGAGATGAAATCTCTTTCAGAGACTGTTTAAGTATTGATACTTACTTTATCGGCAAAGCCAACATTAAAACTCAAAATAAACAGAAATTATTCCGTATATGAAAGGCGCTGTCTTCTCCTCAACTCCTCGCTCTTTACGCTTAAGTTTTAAAAAATAGAGCCATAAGAAAGAGTCAAATTTTAAGGTAAAGAGCGAGAAGTTGAGGAGGGGACAGCTCTTTTCATGTATGGAATAATTTCTGTTCGTTTAAGTTCTAATGTCGCTCCTTACTTTCAGTTAAAAAAAAACTAGTGTTTTTATTTAGTTTCTGGACGTTTTTGAATTAATGCAGGTTTTGATTTGGGCTCACCGTGCATGAATAATTGAAACGAAATTTGCATATTAATTTTACTTTTTATGGCTAAAAGTCTTTTTTGAAAGTTGTTTAATTTTATTTACGAATGTTTTTATTAGTAATACATATACGTAACTTACGAATTAACTTACGTAACGAACTTCTATATTCGTTTTAATTTATTATGTATATTAGGGGGCTCACCACCTAATCAATACCTCGCTCTTTACGCTAAAATGAGAATTTTGTTCCAATTCTTTAAGAAAGACCACTGAATCACAAAAGCCGTTAACTAGAATAAATAGCTCTTATGAAAGTACTGTAAATCATTAGCGTAAAGAGCGAGGTAATTGACTAAGGGGCGAGCCCAATCATATACGTTATAATTTCTGTTCGTTTTAAGTCTTTATGTTGCTCCTTACCTTCAGTGGAAAAACTTGTTTTCTTATGTAATTTCTGATCTTTTTTTAAATATAATGCTGGGAAATCCGGCGCCCCCTTCATAGCAATGTCCCTACCCCATATGAAAACTTCCTCCACGGAAAGATCCTTCCACATAACCCCCGAGGCCCCTCCACACTACCACAAAAAATCCCCCTGAAAACATCTGTATACTTCCCAATAGCCAATACTATATGTAAACACTGGGATAAATTCATAACTTGCAGCCCTTACTCTGGGAACAGTAGGAGATTGAGTCATTCTCAAAGACATATTTATGATATTTTTTTACCATGTTGAACAAAATGGCTATCTAAAAATTTTGATTGCGTGACTTTGGGAAAAAAATGAGCGTGGGAGGGGGCCTAGTGGCCCTCTATTTTTTTGTCACTTTAAAAGTGCACTAAACTTTTAGTTTCTGTACAAATGAGCCCTTTCGCGATATTGTACTACCACTGGGTTGATACGATCACACCTGGGAAAAAGCAAACAAACAAAAAAATAAATGCGCATCCGTGATCTTTCTTCTGGAAAAAAAAAATACAAAATTCCACATTTTTGCAGATAGGAGCTTAAAACCACTACTCCAAGGTTCTCTGATACGCTGAATCTGATGATCTGATTTTTATTAGGGTTCTATGTCTTTTAGGGGGTGTTTCCTTCTTTTTTCAAAAATAAGGCGTAACTTGTGGGGGCTAAGACTTGATGAAACTTATATATTTTAAATCAGCATAAAAGTCTGATTCTTTTGATGTATTCATTAGCATCAAAATTCCATTTTGTAGAGTTTTGGATACTATTGAGCCGCGTCGCTCCTTACTTACAGCTCATAATTTCTTAGACCACACTGCTTTTCCATTGACGAAAAATTAAGCAAGAAAAAACAGGTTTTAATTTTAATTCATCAAATAAGCTCTTTGCACAAAATATGTTTTTCAAAAAAAGTAAAGGAACTCCATTAAACCAAAAATGAACAAAAATAGAAAAAAAAATCTACCAAGCATACAACTACCACAAATCAGTATCAATAAATAAATGAAACCCAAAACAAACAGAAATTAAAATAAGTCAAACTCAAAACGAGCAGAAATTAATCTGAGTAGGGTTCTAAACCCTATGATTTCTAAGAGCCAAAATATAATTTCTACTTTACTGAAAAAAAGTTCAAATGAATTTACCGAAATAAATGTGTATTATCAGTTTAACATACATATGCTGATACTTATTCCTTAAAAACTTAAAAATTTTTGTTTTCTTAAAGTCATAAGTGAAAACATTTAAAGGAATTTTAAATCATCAGATTCAAAATTATCACATTCAAATCATCAATCTAGTCTTCCACATCAAATCATCCGATTCAAGTAAAAAGGGGCGTGGTTATTTCACTGTTAAAATTAGTATCTCCAAAATACATGAATAATAAACTAGTTTTTATCAAGAATATTCTAGTAGGTAATAGATATCCGGAAAATATGATTTGTCAAATAATTGAAAAAAGGAAAAAAAAGTTAATGGAACATGTAATATTAGAAGAAGATGTGTCAAATGAAGAAACCAATTAACATAACTTTGCCTTAAATTCCATTGTTTTCACAGAAGTTAAGAAGAGAATTAAAAAAACATAATATAAAAACAGCACTTAAATCACGACTAACTATAAGTTCTTTGTTAAATAATGGAAAAGACAAGGCACCGAGAAATATACAAAAGGGAGTATACAAAATTCCATGCTCTTGTGGTAAATTTACCGTGGGAAGAATAAAACAGAATTTAGAAAAATAGGCTACAGCAACACAAAATTGCCATAGATTGTTCTCTAAAACATAATAAAAAACCGGAAACGTTTGAGTCAGCTTTTGCAGAATATGTAAATAATTTTCCTCATCACAGTATTTTATTTGATCAGACAAAAATTCTAGACAAGTCCGTAGGAATTTTACAATGTTTCAGAGAAATTATAGAAATAAAAAAGATTATCTATCGGCGTATTAGTATCAATAGAGATGAAGGGGAATTTAGGAAAAATTCAATTTATAATAGTTTAATTAAAAAGGCAAAGTAAAATATTCAACCAGTACTGATTTTAATAATTGTTCTGAAAAAAAAATAACCTTGCGAAGAAAGGTCAAAACGGGGAAAAGTCAACAAACTGCAGCTAAACATGCAACTAAACAAATCCATTTAACTTATAATTCACAAATTGTTTGACTAACTTGTGAGATTTAATTAGTGCATATGGGCCGTGAGTTAGGTGACCTTTGTTGTTTGTTCAACGAAATATATTCTTCACTTTTTGATAGATTTCCATTTATAAATTGATCAATTAAAAAAAACTCTTTCCACAAAATAAATTTTTCAAAGAGAAGTAAAGAACTCCCCTAAACAAAAAATGATCAAAAATAAAATCAAATAATCTACCAAGCGTGAAACTACCACAAATCAGCATCGATAAATAAATGAAACCCAAAACGGACAGAAATTACAATAAATAACCGAGTCAAACTCAAAATGAGCAGAAATTAACATAAGTTGGGCTTAAAACACCTATGCCTTCCCATGGCCAGAACATAATTTGCACTTTACTGAAAAAAACACAAATGAATGTGTATTGTCAGTTTAATATAAATATACTGATATTTAGTAATCAAAATGTTAATATTATTTGACTTATTAAGGTTATAAAAGTATAAACATTTATATTTTTTTCAGTAAAGTGAAAATTTTGTTCTGGCCTTGGGAATGCATGGGGGTTTTGAGCCCAACTTATGTTAATTTCTGCTCGTTTTGAGTTTGACTCGGTCAGTTTGAGTTTCAACATAATACCCTCAGTCGTTCTTGGGATACTGCTGAAATGCCTTATTGGGAATTAGCATTAACACAGTGCATTTTGATTTAATCTTGTGGGAATATTTAGTTTTTAAACATAAAGTAAAATGGGAGTGTCTACGTGGGAGGGGGTTTAGTTTCCCTCCAATCACTTTTGAATATTCAAAAGGGCATCAGCCCTTTTTATTTTCAATCGAATGAGCCTCCTTCGAAGTTCCTACGACAACTCCTTCGATACGAAGTGCACCGGTCTAAAAAAAAAAAAAAAATAATAAATTATGCCCAAATCGATCTTTACTATAAAAATGTCAAGCCTTGCAAACACTTTTGACTATTAAAAACGGCACTAGGCATTTCGATTTTCAATCGAATGATCACTATTTTAGTTTCTACAACAACACTTTCTATAAAAACCTTATATGCCCCCAGGGCATAAATCACAATCTTTGCCCTGAGGGCTGTGATGGTGGTTGTCATCCTTTAAGACCTAATTTCCCGATCTTTCAACTACGATAAACAAAATGGCTATCTCAAAATTTTGATTGGATGTGTCTGGGAAAATGGTGGGTGTGAGAGGGGCGTTGGTCTTTCTCCAATAACTTTCAACTATCAAAAAATGCACTATCCCTTTCAATTTCCAATCAAATGAGCCCTTTTGAAGTTTCTACGACAACGCTTAAAAAAAAATCTTATATGCCCCCAGGGGATAACTTACAACCCTCGCCCTGAGGGCTGGGGGGGTTGTCATCCTCAAAGACCTAATTTCCAAATCTTTCTACTACGTTAAACAAAATGACTATCTGAAAATTTTGATTGGATGTGTTTGGGGGAATGGTGGGCGTGAGAGGAGGGTTAGTTACTCTCCAATCACTTTCAACTCTAAAAAAGGGCACTAGCCAACCCAATTTCCAATTGAATGAGTCCCTTTTTAAGTCTGTACGACAACTATATCATTAAAAACATTATATGCCCCCAAGGTATAACTTACAACCTTTGCATGGGGGACTCTGGGGGGTTGTCATCATTAAATACATAATTTCCAGAATTTTCAACTCCGTTGAACAAAATGGCTATCTCTAAACTTTGATTGAATGTGTTTGGGAAATGGTGGGTGTGAAAGGGGGTTTAATTACTCTCCACTCACTTTCGACAATTAAAAAGGGCAATTTCAATTTCCAATCAAATGAACCCCTTCTGAAATTTAAACAAAAACTTTCTACATAAACCTTATGTCCCCAGGGCATAACTTACAACCCTCGCACTGAGGGCTCTGATGGGGTTATCATCCTAAAAAAAACTAATTTCCAGAACTTACGACTACGTTGAACAAAATGGATATCTCAAAATTTTGATTGGATGTGTTTGGGGAAATGGTGGGCGTGAGATGAAGGTTAGTTGCCCTTAAAACACTTTTGACTATTAAAAGGGCACTAGCCCTTTCAATTTTCAATTGAATGATCCCCTTCTATGTTCTTACAACATCACTTTCTATAAAAACCTTACATGCTCCAAGGGCATAACTTACAACCCTTGCCCAGAGGGGTGTGGGGAGATGGGTTGTCATCCTTTAAGACCTAATTTCAAAAACTTTCAACTACGTTGAATAAAATAGCTATCTAAAAATTTTGATTGGATGTCTTTAAGGAAAAGTTTGGCGTGAGAGGAGGGTTAGTTGCCCTCAAATCACTTTTGACTATTGAAAAAGGCACTAGCCCTTTAAATTTCCAATCGAATGAGCCCTTTTTCAAGTTTCTAAGACAAAGATTTCAATAAAAACTTATATACCCCCAGGGCATAACTTATAACCCTTCCCCTAAAAACTGTTGGGGGAGTGTCTTGCTCAAAGGTATAACTTCCTGAACTTTAACGTGCGTGGAACAAAATGGCTATCTAAAAATTTTGATTGCATATATTTTGGGAAATAGTGGGCGTGGAAGGGGTGTCAATTGCCTTCCAATCACTTTCGACTATAAAAAGGGCACTATCCCTTTCAATTTCCAATCAAATGAGCCCTTTTTGAAGTTTCTACGACGACGCGTTCTATAAAAACTGTATATGCCTCCAGGGCACAACTTACAACCCTTGCCCTGAGGGCTGTGGGGTAGTGTCCTTCTAAAAAACATAATTTCTATTTGGAAATCCACAACACTGAACAAAATGGCTATCTAAAAATTTGATTGGATGTGTTTGGGGAAAACGTGGGCGAGAGAGGGGGGCTAGTTGCCATCAAGTCACTTTCGACTATTAAAAAGGGCACTAGACCTTTGAATTTCAAATCGAATGAGCCCTTTTTCAAGTTTCTACGACAAAGCTTTCAATAGAAACTTATATGCCCCCAGGGCATAACTTATAACCCGTGCCCTGAAGACTCTAGGGGGAGTGTCCTGCTCAACGGTATAATTTCCTGAACTTTAACTGCTTGGAACAAAATGGCTATCTCAAAATTTTGATTGGATGTGTTTGGGGAAATAGTGAGTGTGGAAGGGGGTGTTATTGCATTCTAATTACTTTCGACTATTGAAAAGGTCACTAGCCATTTCAATTTCTAATCGAATGAGCCATTTTTGAAGTTTCTACGACAACGCGTTCTATAAAAACTTTATGGGCTTCCGGGCACAACTTACAAACCTTGTCCTGAGGGTTGTGAGGGGGTTGTCATGCTCAAAGACCTAATTTACAGAACTTAAAACAATGTTGAATAAATTGGCTATCTTAAAATTTTGGTTTGATGTGTTTGGGGAAAAGGTGGGCGTGAGAGGAGGGTTAATTGCCCTCCAATCACTTTCGACTATTAAAAAGGACTTTTGAATTTCCCTATGAATTTCCAATCGAATGAGCCTTTGTTGAAGTCTCTACGACAACGCCTTCTATAAAAAACTTATATGCCCCAAGGGCATAACTTACAACCCTTGCCCCGAGGGTTGTGGGGGGTGTCCTCTTCAAAAAAATATTTTTTTATCTGGAAATCAACTACGCTGAACAAAATGGCTATCTCAAAATTTTTATTGGATGTGTTTGGGGGAATGATGGGCGTGGGGGGGGGGATTGTTGCCCTCCATTCACTTTTGACTGTTTAAAATGGCACTAGCCACTCCAATTTCCAATCGAATGAGCCCTTTTCGAAGTTTATACGGTCACTCCTTCGATACAAAGTGCCCGGGTAAGGAGAAGAAAAAAAAAAAAAAAATAAGACATTTTGCCAACATGGTTCTTTACTTAGGTAGCGCTATCTCGCTGCCTATGATTGTAAGGGGAGAGTGACTCATGGTATCAATATAGACATTCGCTTTTGTTTATTGCGTTAAATAAGCCTGTGCTGGAATTTTTTTTTAATATTTGAGCTTTTTCCTACTTATTTATTGATATTTTTTTCTTTCTCTTCGTGTTATTATTTGTTGAATATCTATGTGTGTTGTCTTTTAAAAGAACATTTTTTCGGGTTTTTTTTTTCGCTGAGAAAGGCCCTGGACGTGGGGCCGAAATAGTCGGAAAATTTTTTTTTTAATTAAGTGTTTCTTTGTTGTTATTTATTGTTTCACTGCCTTATTAAAATTAAAACCTATTTTTCTTGCTTAATTTTTCGTACTTACAGTTCGTTGCCACGAACTGTTTGAATTTAGTATAAATATATTAAGTAACATTTTTTTTCATTCAAACAGCAGTGTACATGTATTCTATTAAGTAAGTCTTTAATCCCATCGTGCTATAACATAAAGCCTATATAATGGCCTAATCGATTTAAAGCCAAGCACCTTATACTCAGCATTAACAGCGCCTTTGAATAATCAAATTATATCCCAATATTACCCTTATGAATGTAAACATATGATCGTAATACTCATTAATCCGGACTTGAAGGTGAAGGATTTCAATACCGGACTCCAACAGGGTTGCCACTAGCTCAAGAAAATATCCATGGCAAGGGAAGAAAACATCCAAGTTTGTCCATGTTTCTCACTGTTGCCAAACATACAAAAAAATTCGCCGCTCGCGACGATTCGTGTCGCTCGCAGATACGACTTTTCGATGACATACATCTTCGTTCATACAGATCCAACGCAGAAGTGCACGGTTTGCATTTTTTTTATGTGATAGTTCGTCGAATGCGCGAACCGGCAAAATGTAGAATATTCCGTCATTAGGGAGAAACTGTGAGTAAATGCAAAAACCACGAGATCGCATCTGTGTGAACCGAGAATACAGCTAGGTTCTGATCAGAAGTACATAAACGTAACAGAAGTAAGAAACTGCCATAAGCTTAATGCTGGTCTCAAATCAGGCTATACTGCCATAAGTGCAATGCTGGTCTCAAATCAGGCTATACCTTCGCGTCCGTTTTCTTTCGGCTGATTTCTTCATACGAGGAGATAGGCCATTCGGCCGGAATAAAACGTTTGCATGAAAAAACGTGTGGGGTCTAGGCTGATTAGATGCGCTCGACTTTCCTACTTCTGTTACGGCTATTTACTTTTGGTTATGACAGAGCAGGATTCCGATTCGCGCCCCGACTCGACTGTTTTGCAACATGGAGATAAATGGCATTCTGTCGCTAGGTGACGGGAATCGAAAACTGATGTGATTTCTCTCTCTCTGCTGTTAGAAGTACTTTGGTGCGCAAGAATGAAAAGCTGACTGACCTTGACACTTTCATTTTGAAACTCAAGGTTTAACTCCTTCAAAACAAGCAACATATACCCCATAAAGAGATAAAAAAAAGTCAAAGCTTGACATTCCCGGGTCCCTCGCGAATACTCACAGTGGTGGAAATGTTATCAGCAAGCATACTTTGAAAATAAAATTTTCAGAGCATCCCACTGCTCAAGCAACCACTTCACGACTTGCTCCATTACTAGCCAGAGTGTCTTCGACGGGTAAAGTATTGCAAGTTCGGCAGCTCCTACGAACTTCTGACACTTGACAAATTCACTTTTCCTTTTGGGGCTATAAGCGACAAAATTGTATACGTCGTAAGCAAACTGTACTATTTCAGGATCTAGAACATTGCAAGCAGCGGCCGAACACAGAGCAAAAGAATGGCAAATGTACCCGAAAATGGCGAGCCACGGCGAATCTTTTTTTAAAACCGCAGTCAGACCCGCTTGTTTACCGATCATCACACTCACATTATCAGACGCAAAACCATTGAGGTTGACTAAAGGGATATCTCTATCGCGCATAGCTCTCTTGTACAGCCATTTTTAATTTACCTTGGTGGGGGCAAAAGCAGGGGCATATTTTTTGTTTTATGGCATGGGTAGAACGTTAGAACTGGTCAAAACAAATAACATTCCAGAAGCTTTGAATTTCCCGGCCTTCTTCAGCACGACAGCTGGTGCAGCTGAGCTGGAGATGGAGTGCCATCTATGGCCAGAGACGTAAGAGTTGTGAGACAGCTGGTCCACTAACCCATTTTGGCTCGCCGTAAAGACTACTTTTCTGAGCGACGCCAATTCCATACCATGTGAAAAAAAAGTTCATATTTTCTTAAAAAATCAATGTTTTTTATGGAAAAATCAATGGCGTTTCCAAAATCCATGTCAGGGGTTGAAAATCCATGTTTTCATGAATAAATCCTTGGCGGTGGCAACCCTGGACTGCAATACCGGACTTAAAGCTAAATTAAGGTATGCTTTGGTTGCGAGGACTGATTGCCTAAAGGCAGTCAGATTGCCTCTACAATCTCTTTGTTCACTTAGCCGTAATCAGCGATGTGAGGGCGGAGCAAAGCTAGGATGTGACTCAAACTATGCAGATGTTGTACAAAATTTTTGAGACGTTCTGACTATAACTATATGCCTAACTTTTAAAAAATGGGGAGAAACACCTTCAAATGGCAAGCAATCTTAATGAAGATCATGCCATAAAATTCAGCATATTAGAGAACCTTAATGTAGGGGTTTCAAGCTCCTATATACAAAAATATAGAATTTTGAATTTTTTTACAGATCACGGATCCGTGTTTATGTATTTTTTTTTTTTTGCTTTCCCCTGGGGTGATAATATGGCACCAACGATCCTATAAGATTGGGAGAAGGCTCATTTGATAGGAGATCAGAAGTTCTATCACCCTTTTTAAGTGACCAAAAAGATAGGAGGGCAGCAAGCCCCTCTCCTATGCCCTTCTTTTCCCCAAAGTCGCCCGATCAAAATCCTGCGATAACTATTTTGTTCAGCATAGTTGAAAGGCCCAGCAACTATGCTTTTGAAAATAACATGACCGCCCACAGCCCCTTGAGAAAGGGATTAAGTTAAGAAATTTCCCCGTTAATACGTATTACGTTAGTTATTCGAAAATATACAGACAATTTTTTAATTGATGCGGGATTTTCTGCTTGCGCGTATATTTCATGATGAGAATTTGTTTTGAGGAAGCAAGGTTCGGGGGTGGGGGGGGGGTTGAGCTTCCCAGAGGACATTTTACTCTGGAAGAGTTTTTCAGAATTCCTATACAAAATTCTTTTTATTTGTTTTACTTCGTCTTTGCCGACTAAATTGATTATGTGAAGATGTTCCGGGGGAAATGTTCAATAGTTGGAACTATCTGGAAGATAAATTTTCACAAGCAGTTTGGAGATATCCAAAAAAAAATTCTGCGGAAGAGGATTTCTGACATGATTCGAGAAACGATCAGAAGTTGAAGTCCTTTGAAACGAAAGTATGCCAAGGAAAATTATTTAGGTTGAGTCGTCCTTGATAGTTTTTCCTAAAGCATTTTTAACCTCGCTCTCTACACTAAAGTTATAATTTTTTCACGATACCTTAAAAAGGACTCGTGAAGCACAAGGGCCATTTAAGTAGAATAAGGAGCTTTATTGAAAATACTAAAGAACGAAGGATAGGGTGAAGAATGAAGGATACAATATGTTAATATAATATACGATTTATCATATAAAATATAATTATTCTCAATATAAACGTGCATTTTTCCAATGAAATGTTATGCAATAAAAGTAAAGATTATTGGCCAGGGCATATTAGGAATATACTAGACAATTGTGGGCTTTCAGGGTGGGGGAATGACGGCATTGGACCTGCGGTGGAAAAAAGATTGATTGCAAATGCTGTGGAAAAAGTACTACAAGATCAAGAGTTCTGGGTTTGGCAAAAAGACAAGGTTAAGTCACAATCCCTTGGAATACATAGAAAATTTAAGAAGCCTGGAGAGAAGAAACATATCTAAAATTTGAGCCCCAAAATGATACTTTAAAATGAGTTTTATCAGTAAGGGAGTATTTTATACCGATTGGAGGGAGAAGAAAGTAATTAGGGTGGGTTAAGGTACTGAGTGGTTCCTTCACTTGTCCGATATGCGGGGAGTCTGAAGATTTAGAACATTTTATGTATTATTGTGAAGAACTGAAGGTACTTGAAGGAAAATTTTTGGGAGGGATGTCATGCATAGAAGTTGTTTAGAAAAAAATTAAGAAGTAATTGCAAATTGGATATTACAAACTTGGGAAATTTTGTGAGTATAGGGATGAGACATAGGGAGGGTTCTCTATTGTAGTGCTATTTTCAAATGTGTTTGAACTTGTTATGTTTCATGTGTTTTGTTGTATTTGTAATATTCATGGCCCATGGAGCTTTTGTGAGAAATATATCTATATCTATCTATATCTATACTGAATAATTTTTGTTCGTTCCATGTTTAAATGTTGCTCCTAACTTTCAGTTGAAAAAAAAATTATTTTTATTTAATAAGAATTAGGAACATTGCTCGCTCATTCCAGTCAATACAAGTTTACTCAATCAATCAGTTCGTGGCAACGAATTGTAATTGAGTTGCAAATAGCCCAATAATAGCCATGAGTCTAGAAGAAATTTTTTTTTAGTAACAATAAATTCATCAAAAGAGTTGTCTTTTATGTTGATTAATGAAAAAAAGAAATTCCACCAAAAAAGTTTGTCAACGAAAATGAAGAACTCCGTTAACCCAAATATGAGCAAAAATGAATTCAAATAATCTTCCAAGCGTAAAACAACCATAAATCAGCATCAATAAATAAATGAAACTCAAAACGAACAAAAATAAAAAAAAACAAAAAAAAACGAGTCAAACTCAAAAAGAGCAAAAATTAACATGAGTAGGCTGACAACCCCCATGCCTTCTAAATTATAGAAAATAATTTGATATTTACTGAAAAAAATGACTGTGGATTGTCAGTTTAATATACTTATACTGATAGTTATTCCTTAAAGTTTAACTGATTTTTATTTGATAAAGTGAAAAATTTGAAAGCCTTTAAACCGTATTTAGTTTTAGTAACATCAGTAGTAGTAGTAGCAGTAGCATTATTGGCAGTATAAGTAGTAGAATTAGTTACAATAGTAGTAGCAGAAGTAGTATAAGTAGAAGTAGAAGCATTAGGATGCAAGTATTTCCTCTTGGTTAGTTCAACATCCCCCACAATAACCCTTGTTAGTTTCAACTTTACACACCAAACAGTTCCTAAGGTATTGCTTTTACGCCCTTTTGACAACCAGTATATAAATGGCATGTTGTGATTAAACTTAACCCCTCTCCCCAAAAAAATTGATGAAAATTTCACGTTCATACAATTACACACAGTTATGATATCGATCCTCGTTTTTAATATATATAAAAACACGAAAAACAGAGGTCTATTACACTTTCTAATATGTTCCACATTAATATCTATACGAATATAGCGGCTTCGAAACCTTATCATCAAGTAATTGTTTGAGCCTGGCTAATGGCAAAATTGCGAAAATGCACTATACTTTCCTCTTTCACCATGTTAGCTCAGGTAAAATTCCCCCCCCTCCTGATCGTTAAGGGTCTTTTACTTTCTAAAATCTATCAGCTCAAGAAAATATTTTCTTGTTTTAAAACTTTCAAAAATGGATATGAATACAACTTTTACATCTTCAAATAGAACAGAAGCGGAATCACTGAAAAACAAGAAATCCATGAAAACAATAAATTTTTTCATTGAAAAGCAAGAAAAAGATACTATCAAAAAAAAAGTAAGACTTGGCGTGTTTTACAATAATATTCGCACTCTAGCTAGATAGGTCAAATCGGTTGTATTTTACTCATAGAAGTTATTAGGGGGGGGGGGGGCAACTGCAAGAATCACTTAATTGTTTAATTTCTTACTTCCAATATTTAAATGAAAACTCCGAAATAGCTCCAAATTTTCTTATTTTTAATTGAAACTGCTAATAGGCGCTTATAACGTCCTATTTCTTACGTTTTGGATTCATATACCAACCCATATATGCAGAATTGCGTAATATCATACTGACTTCTCCATATTTTCGCTTTTCTAATTATTTATTTTAACCAGCTCCGAAGAAAGAATTGACATATATTTACTACGTATTATTAATTTTATTAGGTGCATTTCATGCAACGCCAGTGCTAAATTTGTGACATTTATCTCTGCATTAGCATGCTGTACGAAAAACCAGTTGCAAGTAGGTTAAAGCGAATCCGAACAAAACATGTTTTTCTCCCTATTTTGGAATTTTGTGGTCACATATAAGCGGTACGAACCTATATTCTTTATCTGTTGTTATCAGTTTTAACATGCAGCACTAGGAAACCGAGCTTCGCTTAGTAAAGGAATCTTTAGACATAAAGGAATATTCAATGCCCCTCTCCCTCTTTCGGAAATGTATACCCCCCAGCCCTGATTTACACGAAAAAAACCTTTAGTATAGTTTTTCTAGGTTTTCTTTTTTTAAACATAAAAAAGTGGAGGGTAATTTTCAAACTCTAGGTGCCAATTTTTCCCACCCAATTTGCATCTCTGGCAAGTTTTAATTAATTTAAGGCTTCTACCGCAATACTGCCAAGAATTGTTCTGATTTTTCTGAGTGTTCTTAATGAAACAATGCTCAACGACTAATTCAAAAATTCACACATTTTTTCCTACTACTTTAGATAAAAAAACAGTGTCGCTATTTCAAATGTAATAAAAATTTCCAGGGGGACTCTCCATGGAGGAGAATTTCCGAAAGGTTGGAGTAAAATTTGTCGGGCGAGTTCCTTCATTGGACAACACCCTTTTTTGTTATTTTTTATTTTAAAAAAATGAACAAAATCCAAAGCACACTTTTTAGGTGCTATGTAGTGATTTATGATTGTCTTATTAAGTCAAGTTTATAGAGAGCAATTAAATATATAAAATTAGCTCATAAATTAGCCCATAATTAGCTATATATGATGTCCATGTGTCTGGCCCAGCATTTTCATTGGAAAAATGTCACCCAAATTGCGCTTTGATATGTGGCGTTTTATGACGGCCATATCGAGTAAAATATTAAAAAAAGTTAAGGCGTAAGAATTAACTGTTATGAGTCCTTAAGCAGCCTTAGGGGCAACAAAAGGACCAGATGTAGAAAAGAGTTCGAGTACAGTGGCTGCTTGGTTTCCCGTCACTGTCGAAAAAAAAAGAACTAGAACTCTCAGATTCCGATTGAATTAGCATCCTCTGAAGACCACCAGGGTAGGTTGGGAATGAGAAAGCGGCAGCCTCCCTCCTATACGGAATAAATTCTACTCATTTTGGGTTTAATCTTACTCTTAATTTTCATAATAAAAGCGTAGACCAAAAATATTCCTAGAAATCAAATGGGATTATTCAATCCTTTCTAGCTCCTCCCCAACCTTAGAACCGAATCTGTATTTTTATGAAGGTTCAATGAAAATTGGGATTTTTGGCATGGATTTCTTGCAATTTTCCAGGGGGGGGGGGACGCCTATCACCGAGAAAGATTGCACTTAGCGTAACGTAAATTAACCATTTAGCATGGAAGATCACATACGTACTGTTAAGTCCGCTTAATGTTGGTTTTGACCATAAACCTGACAATAATACAGCTTGATTATTAGCTAAATATAATAGATAAATTGGAAAGTTTTTGAATTTTAGTTTTGAAAAACAAACTAACACTAGTCAATTCAAAATATCTTATTATGAACGAGTTTGATGCCTGATAAGTCTCGGGTAAACTAAATCTCATCTTAATAGGCCTTTAATTGCTTTTGTGAACCTGACAATAGTTTTATCCATACCATACCTGTCAAACTTTTGTCCATACCAAGGTAGTACGTTCATAACCTTATTTACGGCATCAATGTTGTTCTAGATGTATGGAATACAAATTAGGAATTTTAGTGGCCCCACCTTGCCAGTCCAAGATGGTAAAATTTATATTTAGCCTAGATTTTCTAGTCTGTTGTCGTACAGCATTAAAACATGAAAACTTTGAATTTGTTTGTCTTTACTGTATTAGTGATCTTGAATGAAAGTAAGTGTGTATTTATTACCTCTATATATACATATTAGCTTTAAATACTACGAAGAATTTAAAGCAGTAACAAAATGTAAGAAATTTCAAATAGGAAGCTCTAACAATAAAAATAACCGAACGAAGGTCCAGCCATGAAAGCGACGACCTTTATCTTACCTGGCTCAAATTTTGGCCTCAATCTTATCTATTTCATATTAAGGTTACTAAACATAATAAAATATCAACTTAAAATGATCGTAACAGAATTCTTACATCATTATACTAAAAAAATTGGAGTTAGTCGGATTTTCAGGCACTTGGAATATATAAATACATATATATATATATATATATATATATATATATATATATATATATATATATATATATATATATATATATATATATATATATATATATATATATATATATATATATATATATATATATATATATATATATATATATATAAACTGTGTCAAAAGGTAATGAACTGTCCAGAAAACTTGATGGTTTTGTTACGAACGTCACTTGTCCCTCAGAAGGTGCCCCTCCCCCTTATCCTCCCAACCAAACCCGACCCCCCCCCCCCCCAAGCCTTTATTTACAGTGATTCTGAAAAATCCCTCAAAAGACATGAAAAATCCATCTTTCGGGATAATTTTCGAAGAATCTTGCTTTTCATCGGAAGATGCTTGTCGATTGAAACTCTGCTAGAACCAGACTTGACCGTATACTACTCTTCAAATTTGTTTCCCAGTCACGTAACAAGGCCCCCTCTGTGCATCCCTTTGATATTCCTGACGATGAATGGTATGCTTACTTTGAATCGGAAATTTTGGCTCCTGATCCCCATCTTCAGGATCAGTATGATAAAGAATTAGATGCCTTCTTAGCTTCTTCGCCGAAAACACATTACACCATGACAACTCGAGCAATAGAAAAATCAACCCAAAAATTAAAGTAGAAATCTTCCAGCGGCTTTGATTGTGTGGGAGCTGTGCATCTAAAGAGCAAAAGCCCTCTTTTAAACCAAAACCTCGCACTGCTAATGCAGATGATATTCACTCAATGCGCTGTGCCCTCATCATTCTGCATCGGTGACATTGCTCCGACCCCTAAGAAGGGAAAAGCAGTACCCCAGTGTACCTCGTTTCGGCCCATCACCGTCGCAGTCTCTCTTTGTAAGCTCTTTGAGCTTCTCTTTAGGGACTAACTCGAAGCAACTTGCTATACACCCCCACACCAATTTGGCTTCAAACGAGGAATTGGCTGTGCTGACGGTCTCACTGTAGTAGTATCAGCTCTTATTGATGTTGATTTTGCGGGAGAAAATCTAGTTCTTGCTGGTCACGAGGTAAGACGCACATTTGACTCACTCATTCACTCTGCAATGTTTTTTAAAGCTGGTAGGCATGGACTGAACCCGGATATAATTAGTACACTTAGGGACATATATACACGGTTATCCATTCGACTGAAATTTTCGCCAGATAAAAATTTGCCTCCGATTCCTAATAAAAGGCTTATACCAGTCTTAAAGTTTTTCTCGACAAGGTGCAGTTTCTTCCCCCAATTTCTTCAATAATTACGTCCTTGAGTTTCAAGACCAATGCCCTTGCTCTTTAATTTTGGCATCTATTAATCTGTCGTTTGTGTGCTATGCGGATGACATTATGAATATCAGTCGTACACTACAGTAAATCAATGAAATTTTTGCTACCCTTCATGATGCATACCTCAAGGTTGGGCTTCAGTTTAATTTGGCGAAGTCCGAAATAGTTTTTTTCAACTGGAAGAGTCCTACTCCCCATTGAATAGCACTTGGGAGCTCAAAGATTCAGTACTCTGATCATATAGTATACTTGATGCCTCCCCATCAGGTCCTCTTTACATCACACTAGAACTCTTCTCATCGAGCATCTTAACCGTCAAATTTCAGCATCTTACGCCTCTATTGTCACTTGCAATTTCCGCTTCAATAGTCATCTCTTAGCTAGCCTGTTCAATGCTGTAGCCCTCCCATATATTGTACGTCAACCCATTTTGGAAAATATTGACATAGTCTTTTCAGGGAACAAAAAATAATACTTTAAATCTTTTTGTTTTTTTAAGACTTTATAGATTGTTCTGCTATTTGTATGATGGAGAAAAGTTTTTAGCAATTTTTAACAATATACACCCTTTTAAAAATCTGGACACAAATAGTAGTGTTTTATTTCGCTTCATACATCCTCTAGTTGACCTGAAATGGAAAACTTGATACCATTCGCAAAACAATCTGCTTACTTTCTTTCATAGCTTGGATTCACTCTCCTACGACAACTCCTTCGATACGAAGTGCCAGGATCTAGACAACAGCAACAACAACAAAAAATCATGCAATAGACCCACATTGATCTTTAAGAATTTCAAGCCTTCCAATCACTTTTGACTTTTAAAAATGGCATTTGGACTTTCGATTTACAATTGAATGAGCCCTTTTTTAGTTTCTACGACAACGCTTCTTATAAACACCTTATATACCCCCAGGGCATAAATTACAACCCTTACCCTAAGGATTCTGAGGGTGGTTGTCAACCTCTAAGACATAATTTCCAGAACTTCCAACTACATTAAACAAAATGGCTATCTCAAAATTTTGATTGGATGTGTTTGGGAAAATAGTGGGCGTGAGAGGGGCGGTAGTCTCTCCCCCATTACTTTTAACTATTAAAAAAGACACTAGCCCTTTAAATTTCAATCAAATGAGCCCTTTTGAAGTTTTTAGGACAACGCTTTCAATAAAAATCTTATATGCCCTCAGGTCATAACTTACAACCCTTGCCCAGGGGGCTGGGGGAGGGGGTTTGTCCTACTCAAAGACCTAACTTCAAGAACTTTCTACTACGTTGAACACAATGGCTATCTGAAAATTTTCATTGGATGTATTTGGGGGAAGGGTGCGCGTGAGAGGGTGGTTAGTTACCCTTCAATCACTTTCGACTATTAGAAGGGGCACAAGCCCTCTCCATTCCCAATTGAATGAGCTCCTTTTGAAGTTTTTACGACAAATCTATCTATAAGAACCTTAGGTGCTCCCATGGCATAACTTACAACCTTTGCCCTGGGGACTCTGGGGGGTTTGTCAATCTTAAATACATAATTTCCAGAACTTTCAACTATGTTGACCAAAATTGCTATCTCTAAACTTTGATTGAATGTGTTTAGGGAAATGGTGGGCGTCAGAAAGGGGTCAATTACTCTCCACTTACTTTCAACTATTAAAATGGCAATTTCAATTTCCAAACAAATGAGCCCTTTTTGAAATTTTTACAACAGCTTTCTGTATAAACCTTATATGCCCCCCGGGTATAACTTACAACCCTTGCACTGAGGGTTCTGAGGGATTATCATCCTTAAATACCTAATTTCCAGAACTCCCGAATACGTTGAACAAAATGGATATCTCAAAATTTTGATTGGATGTGTTCTGGGAAATGGTGGGCATCAGAGGGGGGTTAGTTGCCCTTCAATCACTTTCAATTATTAAAAGGGCACTAGCCTTTTCAACTTTTACTTGAATGAGCCCTTTTTGATGTTTTTACAACATCTTTTTCTATAAAAAGATTACATGCTCCCTGGGCATAACTTATAACCCTTGCCTTGAGGGCTGTGGGGGGAGGGGATGTCATCCTCAAAGACCAAATTTCCACAACTTTCAACTGTGTTAAACAACATAACTATCTCAAAATTTTGGTTGGATATGTTTGCGAAAAAGGTGGACATGAGAGGGGGGTTAATTGCCCTCAAATCACTTTTGACTATAAAAAAGGGCACTAGCCCTTAGAATTAGCAATCGAATGAGCCCTTTTTCAAGTTTCTACGACAAAGCTTTCAATAAGAACCGTATATGCCCCCTGGAATAACTTATAACCCTTGCTCTTAAAACTGTGGTGGGATTGTCCTGCTCAAAGGTATAATTTCCTGAACTTTAAACTGCGTGGAACAAAATGACTATCTCAAAATTTTGATTGGAGATGTTTGGAAAATAATGGGTGTGGAAGGGGTGTTAGTTGCCTTCCAATCACTTTCGACTATTAAGAAGGGTACTAGCCATTTCAATTTCCAATCTAATGAAACCTTTTTGAAGTTTCTACGACAAAGGGTTGTATAAAAACCTATATGACCCCAGGGCATACCTTACAACACTTGCCCTAAGGGCTGTGGGGGAGTGTCCTGTTCAAAAATATAATTTCTCTCTGGAAATTAACAACGCTGAAAGAAATGCCTATCTAAAAATTTTGATGGGATGTTTTTGGTGAAAAGATGGGCGATGAAGGGGGGTTAGTTAACCTCAAATCTCTTTCGAGACTATTAAAAAGGGCACAGGCTCTTTGAATTTCCAATCGAATAGGCCCTTTTTTAAGTTTCTACGACAAAGATTTCAATAAAAACTTATATGCCCCTAGGGCACAACTTATAACCCTTGCCCCGAAGACTCTGGGGATGGGAGTGTCTTGCTCATAGGTATAATTTTCTGAACTTTGAACTGCGTGGAACAAATTGGCTATGTCAAAATTTTGATTGGATGTGGTTTGGGAGATGGTAAGCGTGGAAGGGTTTCCTTCCAATTATTTTTGACTATTAAAAAGGGCACTAGCCTTTTCAATTTCTAATTGAATAAGCCCTTTTTGAAGTTTCTACGACAACGCGTGCTATAAAAACCTTATATGCCCCAAGGGCATAACTTACAAGCCTTGTCCTGAGGGCTGTGAGGGGTTTTTCATCCTCAAAGACCTAATTTACAGAACTTAAAACTACGTTGACTAAAATGGCTATCTCAAAATTTTAATTGAATGTGTTTGGAAAAAAGGTGGGCGTGAGAGGGGGGTTAGTTGCCCTCCGATCACTTTCGACTATTAAAAAGGTTACTAGCCATTTCAATTTCTAATCGAACTGTTTCGAATGAAGTTTCGAAATAAGTTTCTACGACAACGTGTTCAATAAAAACCTTATATGCCCCCAGGGTATTACTTACAACCCTTGCCCTAAGGGCTGTGAGGGGCTTGTTATCCTTAAAGACCTTATTTAAAGAACTGTAAACTACATTTACTAAAATGGCTATCCCAAAATTTTGATTGGATTTGTTTTGTGAAAAGGTGGGCGTTAGAGGGGGATTGGTTGCCCTCCAATCACTTTTGACTATTAAAAAGGGCAATAGCCCTTTGAATTTCTAATTGAATGAGCCTTTATTGAAGTTCCTACGACAACGTCTTCTATAAAACCTTAAATTCCCCCACGGCATAACTTACAACCCTTGCCCTGAAGGCTGTGGGGAGTGTTCTCCTCAAAAAAATACTTTCTATCTGGAAATCAACTATGCTGAATCAATATTTTGATTGGATGTGTTTCGGGAAAGGGTGGGCATGGAAGGGGTGTTAGTTTCCTTCCAATCAGATTCTATTATTAAAAAGGGCACAAGCCACTCCAATTTCAAATTGAATGAGCCTATTTTGAAGTTTGTACGAGAACTTCTTCGATACAAAGTGCCCTGCTCTTAAAGAAAAAATAATAATAAATAATAAATTGTGCCAACATCGTTCTTATATACCCTCAGGTCATAACTTAAAACCCTTGCCCCAAGGGTTGTGGGGGAGTGTCCTCCTCAAAAATATATTTTCTATTTGGAAATCAACTACGCTGAACAAAATGACTATCTCAAAATTGATTGGATGGGTTTTGGGGAATAATGGGCGTGGAAGGAGGCTGGTTGCCCTCCAATCATTTTTGACTATTAAAAAGGGCAGTAGCCCTTTGAATATCCAATCAAATGAGTCTTTTTTGAAGTTTTTACGAAAACACCTTCTATAAAAACCTTATATGCTCCTAGGGTATAACTTACAACCCTTGCCCTGAAGGCTGTGGGAGAGTGTCCTCCTCAAAAACATAATTTCTATATAGAAATAAACTACGCTGAACAAAATGGCTATCTCAAAACTTTGATTGGATGTGTTTCGGGAAATCGTGGGCGTGGAAGGGGTATTAGTTGCCTTCAAATCACTTTCTACTATTAAAAAGGGCAAAAGCCACTCCACTTTCCAATTGAATGAGGCCTTTTTAAAGTTTCTACAACAACCTCTTCGATACGAAGTGCCCTGCTCTAAAGGGAAAAAAATAATACAATGTGCTAACATCGTTCTTATATGCCCACAGGGCACAACTTAAAACCCTTGCCTTGAGGGTTGGGGGGGAGTGTCCTCCTCAAAAACATATTTTCTATTTTGAAATCAACTACGCTGAACAAAATGGCTATCTCAAAATTTTTATCGGATGTGTTTTGGGGTGAATGATGGCGTGAGGGGAGGGGCTAGTTCTCCTCCAATCAGTTTCGACTATTAAAAGGGATGCTAGCCACTCAAATTTCCACTGGAATGAGCTCGATTCGAAGTTTCTACGACAACTCCTTCGATACGAAGTGCCCGGGTATGCGAAAAAAAAAAAAATACATTGTGCCAACATCGTTCTTTACTTAGGCAGCGCTAATGTGCTACCTACGATATATACATATATATATATATATATATATATATATATATATATATATATATATATATATATATATATATATATATATATATATATATATATATATATATATATATATATATATATATATATATATATATATATATATATATATATATATATATATATATATATATATATATATATATATATATATATATATATATATATATATATATATATATATATATATATATATATATATATATATATATATATATATATATATATATATATATATATATATATATATATATAAATATATATATATATATATATATATATATATATATATTGTTATTATTATTATTTTTATATTACGCGTCAAAAAAAAGTACAACAGACGGAGTATAAGTAAAAAAGAAAAACAAAAAAACACACACACACACAAAAAAAAAACAAAAAAAAAACACATCGAACAAATTAAAAAGACGAGAAAAAAAAACCTCAATTATACACTGCACTGTAGGTACGTAAGAAATTTTACTTTTTAAACTTTTTAAACTCCCAAGTGCTGAACAAACATAAGCAATATGAGCATCGTTGCATCAAGCCGTAATTGGTGCAAAATTAAACCCAAATAATCCAAATAATCATCATTGAAGTAAATTATCCAATGTTTCCGTACCGTTTGCCTCTCTTTCATGAGGGACAATATTTGTTCAATTGATGAGCAGATTATCCCATTTTACGGAAAAACGTCATTAACGCAGTATGTACCGAATAAGCCAAATCCCGTCAGTCTCAAAACTTTGTTTTCACTAATCCGAAGGGCCTAATACTTGACTTTAAGATCCATCAGTGTGCCACTACGCTTCCTGAAAGTATGCGATGCCATCGCCTCGCAGCTGGAATCGTACTCAGGCTATCTCAAACTCTCCCACCCGGATCTAGCCCGTACTTTGATCGATTTTTTAACTCAACAAAACTACTCAACCTTCTGTGTGAAATGCAAATAAATGCATCTGGCACAATCATGCGAAATAGATTTTCAAACAGTTCGTGGTAACGAACTCGTAAGGAGCGACCCGGCTCAATGGTAACCGAAACTCTAGAAAACGGGTTTTTGATACCAATAGATATATCAAAGGAATCAGATTTTAATGCTGATTTTAAATATATAATTTTCATCAATTTTATTCCTACCCATCAAAAGTTCCGCGCGTGAGAAAATTTGGCTGATTTTCGAAAAAAGGGGAAAAACCCCCTAAAAGTGATAGAACCTTAATGAAAATCACACCATCATATTTAGCCTATCAAAGAACCCTACTGCAGAGGTTTCAAGCTCCTATCTACAAAAATGTGGAATTTTCCATTTTTTGCCAGAAGAAAGATCACGGATGCGTGTTTATTTGTTTGTTTGTTTGTTTGTTTGTTTGTTTTTTTTTTTTTTTCCCCAGGGGTGATCGTATCGACCCAGTGGTCCTAGAATATCTTGACAGGGTTCATTGGAATGGAAATTAAAAGTTCTAGTGCCCTTTTTAAGTGACCAAAAAAAATGGAGGGCAACTGGGCCCCCTCCCATGCTTATTTTTTTCCAAAGTCACCCGATCAAAATTTTGAGATAGCCATTTTGTTCAGCATGGTCAAAAATATGCTAACTATGTCTTTTGGGATGACTTAATCCCCCGAAGTTCCCAGAGGGAGGGCTAAAAGTTATGAACTTTACCCAATGTTAACATATAGTATTGGGTATTTGGAAGTATACAGACGGTTTCAGGAGTCTTGTTTTGGCGGCGTGGGCGCGCCGTGTGTGTCGGGGGTTATGGTGTAGGATCTGGTCAGGAAGGACGGTTTACGGGGGCCCGGGACCATGCCAGGACGGGGGCGCCGGACTTGCCCGCCTTATTTATTGGTTATTGGGACGTATACAACCATTTTCAGGAAGTATTTTGTCTGGAGGGGGGGGGGGCTAGAGGAGGTGGTTACTCTTGAGAATCTGTTCGTGGAGGATGTTTGTTTGGGGTAAGGGACAGTTCTATGAAGGGGGCGCCGGATTTCCAAGCATTATTTAAGAAACGATCAGAAATTAAATAAAAAAAAACAAGTTTTTTCAACTGAAATGTAAGAAGGAATATTAGAACTTAAAACGAACAGAAATTATAACGTATGTGAGGTTCTCCCCCAAGTCAATACCTCGCTCTTTACGCTACAGTTTTTTTTAGTGCTTTCAAAAGAGCTATCTATTCTAATTAAACGGCCTTTGTGATTCAGGGGTTTGTGAATCAAATTTCTTTAACTTTTAACGTAAAGAGCATGGTATTGACTAAGGGAGAACCCCTTCATATAAGTAATAACATATACGTAATAAAAAAACAATAAAAAAACAAGCGATACGGCTCAATAGTAATCGAAACTTTTAAAAACGAAATTTTGATGTCAATAAATGTATCAAAAGAATGTGTTTATAATGCTGATCCTAAATATATAAATTTTATTAAGTTTAGTATTACTCATCAAAGGCTACGAGCCTGAGAAAATTTACTCGATTTTTTAAAGAGGGGGAAACATCCCCTACAAGTGAAAGAATTTTAATGAAAATCACACCGTCAGATTCAGCGTATCAGAAAACCCTATTACATAGGTTTCAAGCTCATATCTGCAAAAATCTGCAACTTTGTATTTTTTGCCAGAAGAAAAATATACGAATATAGAAGTTAGTTACGTAAGTTAATTTGTAAAGACATCCATTTAGCAAAAGAAAAGTAAAATTTTTATGCAAATAAAAGCTGCATTAACTAAAAAACGATCAGAAATTAAATAAAAAAAACAAGTTTTTTAAACTGAAAGTAAGGAGCGACATTAAAACTTAAAACGAACAGAAATTATTCCGTATATGAAAGGGGCTGTCCCCTCCTCAACGCCTCGCTCTTTACGCTAAAGTTTGACTCTGTCTCACAACTATATTTTTTAAAACAATCAAAAACTTTAGCTTAAAGAGCGAAGCGTTGAGGAGGGGACAGCCCCTTTCATACACGGAATAATTTCTGTTCGTTTTAAGTTTTAATGTCGCTCCTTACTTTCAGTTTAAAAAACTTGTTTTTTTTATTTAATTTGGAAAAGAGACCATACCTCTGAAGTCAGAGAAAGAAATGGAAAAGAAAAGGAGAGGGTCAAGCGTTGCATTTGTGCGAGAAGATTGGAAGCTAGCCATTACGTAATGGTTGGACTCGAAAATTAGAACAGTAGGCTCAAATTGCAAGGCAGTAGAAGAAGAGACAACAGCAGAAAGATGGGACAAAAACAAGGGGAAAAGAATCACAATCTCTTGCCCAAGGTCTGTAGCCGACTACAATATGTACATGGATAGAGTGGACATGGCTGACCGTATGATCAGTTATTACCGATTAGCTTCCAGCACTAGAAAATAGACCGTAAGATTCCTTCATAATTTTATTGATGTTGCATGCTTAAATGGCTATATTGAGATTTAGGGTCGTAAAAAAAAATAACAGTCCAACTTGAACAAACTTATCTTATACCATTTTCATAGTGTATAGTACCATCACTGTCGGCCGAAACCGAGGAAGTATGGTGAGGAAAAGAACGATTATGAAATATTTTCGGCCGGTAATTTCATTAAGCGCCGACCACTACCGCCTGAGAGAGTTAGA
Organism: Artemia sp. Qi Xiang Cuo; assembly: GCF_049724085.1. Classification (NCBI taxonomy): domain Eukaryota; kingdom Metazoa; phylum Arthropoda; class Branchiopoda; order Anostraca; family Artemiidae; genus Artemia; species Artemia sp. Qi Xiang Cuo. The sequence goes on from NC_142803.1 coordinate 1,647,896, forward strand.
GCAGCCATTCACTTAACCAAATACCACAACCTAAAGGACACGAAGAGGTGTCGCCTTCCTGGCTGCTCAATGAAGACGAGTGGTGTTATGTTGAGTGTAAAGTGTTTCTGTGTCTTGTTGGTGACGGAAACTGCTTTTCGTTTTCACCAGTAGACAATCAGAAAACCGTTTCTTTTTCTCGATGAAAATAAAGTGTTATATAGCGATTTATCTCTCTGAGTTACTCCGTTGGAACCGATGTCCATGGGAGTGGAAAGTGGATTTTGGAGAGGAGGAGGGAGTGAAAAATTTTTTGAGGTCATTTTTGAAATCTACGATTTTTTTAACACTAGTTATGTAAAAATCACACGTCTTCAATGCCTATATCTATGCCGGTAGTCAGGGAGGATATATATATATATATATATATATATATATATATATATACATATATATATAGCTACAATATATATATATATATATATATAATAATAGAAGTTAATAATAGAAGATATATATATATATATATATATATATAAACAATATCGTAATAAATTAATATAAAAGGTTAAATGAAAGACTGATAAAATAATTAAAGATAAATAAACAAAGTGGAATATATATATATATATATATATATATATATATATATATATATATATATATATATATATATATATATATATATATATATATATATATATAAACAATATCGTAAAAAATTAATATAAAAGGTTAAATGAAAGACTGATAAAATAATTAAAGATAACTAAACAAAGTGGAATTACTCACAAAATGAAAGCCATGGATATCAGTACTAACAAACATTTAATCAACACAAAAGATATATTAATAGTTGTAATTATTCTTTCATTGTCAAAAAGATAAGTTAAGATTAAAAAAATACTTCTATTTAAATTGTCAGTCTATCAACTTTTATTGTTTTATACTGTTCAGACCCTTTTATAAAATACATAACGTATTAGTCACAATCATCCGTGTAATTAACAATTTAATTTTATTAAGAATTTTTTCAAAAAAGATGTAAAATTCATTCGTTTTTAAAAAGATGTTATAAATCTCCACAAAAAAACCAGTTGTCTACCTGCAGTACCTTCTATTAAACAATCACCAAACCTCATTATGGTAGTAGTGCTCACACCACCAAAACCTATTTATCTGCAATAGACTAAAAACATAATAGTTTTTTACTAAAAACCACTGTACATTCTATTTTAAGAACGTTCTATACTTAGCAGGAGCCGTTCTGAGAACCAAGGCCCGTCAGAGAGTATCGAGACTCTCCCGTCCTGATTCTAAAATGAGTAGGTATGAAAGCCTCAATTCATTATCGACACAACACATACTGTGCACTTTACTGAAAACTAAATACTTTAAATATGACTTGCTTTTCTAAAGCGCAAATCACGATTCAACCTTGAGATCGTTTAGGGTCTCAGATTATTTTAAATTGATGTTAATTTATATTTTTTTTATGGTTGAATTACCATATAATTTGTATTTACCTCTACTCATGTTCTTGTTTTAAATGTCATAAATATTAATTTATTTTTTGGAAAAAATATTTTTGAATCAAATGCCCATAAATTACAACAATCAATTTTTATTATTATATAAAAGCTAATAAGTTATCAATGACAAGAAATAACAAAAAACATATCGATATATATTGTTTCGTGTAATTATTTTTTTGTTCTTCAATTTTACATATTCTTTATTCTCTACTTGTTTTATAATTTGATTTAAAATATAATGTGTTTACATTTTCATAATTATATTACTAATAAAGAAATAATAAAGTCAATTTATTTAAAAAATTTTTATTATTTCAATAAACAAATATAACATAATATCAAAAAAAGAGACAGTGTGGCCATTACAGAGAGATCATTAGCCAATCTATTGTTGTGACTTAAAAAGATCCTAACATCTAGGACTTTGTAACTTAACTACATAAGCACTTTTATTTCTTTCTTAGTCCAGAGCCTGGATTCCGGCTACAAGTAAAGCTTTCTTACAAGTCACGAAAACTCAAAAACCGGGGAAAATAAAATTGCAATACTTGATTTATTAAACTTAAGTAATTTTTAATAATAAGATATTTAAAACATAATGGAAACAAATTAAAGGGATTTTTTGAACAAAAAGGGAATATTTGAACAACAACATTTTTTTTTTTCTGAAATAAATATATAGGAAAATAAAATTTACAAACCGCTCTCTTTTTTATTTAGATATAAAAAAAAATATATTGAAAAGCTTATATAAATAAACAAAAATTTTAATTCATGGTTTTCTAATTTTAATTTTTTTCCAATCTTTATATTTTATGTATATTCTTAAATTTGTGGTTTTTCATAATTTAGGATTAAAAAAAGATATCTATTTAGCTTGTCATTCTTTCAAATTTTATTGTGTTAGTATTTTCAGTAAATATTTTTAAATATTTGGAGTGTTATATGCAAGTCTATGCGTAATGACAAAATGACTTGCGTTAAGATAAATTTTAAAAACTTTATAAATGACATAAGTTTTCAAAAAAAGTATAAGGAAAAAATAAACAACCATGGGCAGAAATTAATTCCAGTCGACTTCCAAGCCGAAACTCCGAATGCGTTAATTATGGTGCAACCCGCCGCCATCGAGATATAGTCACCAGTCGACCTCATTAAGTAGTGGAGAAAAAAAAAAACAGTCGATTCTATTTCAATGCGACGAGAAGGCAACAGATCATTGATGATCAGGTCGTCCGTTAGGAAATGAACGAGACGCACAAGTCATTCAAATAAACTGAGTCGTGCTGACACACTCCATAAATTATATCGACAACACATCATGTTCGATTTACTGAAAACTCCAGCCATTAAAGCAGAGTTTATTTAGTACAGATCACATCGATAGACAACATTTAGATAGGGTAGGAGCGAAGTTTATTTTAATATTAATTTAATTTATTTTTGTTGTATGCATCAATAAAAATCTAATATTTGTTTAAATCTTTTCTTGGTTTTGCTTCAAAATGATTTCAAAATAATTTAATTTTTTTTAAAAAATATTTTTTAACAATAAAAATATCAATAAAGAATATTATTTTATATTTATTTATAAAAAAAAATAAGAAACATCGGAAAAAAAAACAACACATAAATAGGATAATCAAACGCCACGTTACAAAATTTTGTGGGTTATTCAGTTTAAAAAATTATCAGGCGTGAAACAATCGTGCCGCCCATGTGAGACCGTCCCCAGGGTCTTCTTTCCCCTCAGACTTGACCAGGCCCTGTCCCCGGGCTGTGATTTCGCTAGACAGATAATTAAATAAATTAAATTAATTGGTAAATGGGTTTAAAACATGTGTCTTATTAAAAGAAATAAATATAAACGTATATAATAAACCAGTCCACATAAAGGATCCCGATATGTATTTACATATTACAGTTAAATAATAAAAAATAGTCTCTCTTTATAGCGGTCTCGTCCCCCTCCATCCCCCCCAACCGCGTAACCAGATTTTTTTTTTATAATTAAAGTTTAATGCTGCCCATGTAGGGACTACTGGGGTGAAGTGTATCTAAAAAACAGCGGCCCCCCAAAAAAAATTGTTACCATGTGAGTTACATTGTAAATGCTTAGGATTCATGGGGTATAAATATTTTTTATTAACCCTTATTAATAAAAACTATAAAACTTATGTTATTATATATAATTAAAAAATTAACGTCGGTTATAAAGTTATAAAGTAATTCTTGTTAAACACACAAGAATATATAAAAAAAAAGAAGACATTTGTTAAAACACATTGATTATATTATAACCATTATTTCTTTGCCTGACAAGGAAAATAAATGAAATAAAATGTTAGAGAAGCGACTTGTGCACTAGGATGTATTCATTAGTAAAGATACTTTAGTCTTTAAACAATAGACTGTTTATTATAAATCAAAAAAAATACTCCCTCTTAGATATTAAAAAATAAATAATTGATTGATTAACATTACATCATAGTTATGAAACAGAAATTTAAAAAAGAAGGGACAAAAATAACTGTGAGTTTCGGAACAAACATTGAATATCTTAAAAAAAACATTTTTTTTTTTTTTTGACATAAATAACTTTTACCTTAAAAATAAACCTAATTTTAATAATTTTTTATTTATACATATAAAAAAATATAAATACAAAATTATATAAAACAAAAAAATTATTAATTTAATATTTTCTTTGTTTAATTTTTTATATTCTGTATATCTTAGTAAATTTTTTTATGTAATATAACCTCTATAGTCAAAAGTCAGATCGTGTAGGCGATCAGAGTATGTTTATATTCATTTAATTTTTTGCTGTTTGAAGCTGCAATTAAAATCTAATTTTTGTTTAAATATTTTCTTGGTGGTGCTAATAAATTCATTAATATTAATTTTTTTTTTTTTAAAATATATTTTATAATTAAAAAAAAATAAAGAAAAAAAATTTTTTTTTATGTATTTATAATACATAATTTTTTACCACGAAAAAAAAACAACACACACATATTATATTCACGTTCTGAGTTTACAATAAGGTTTGGTGCGTAATTTAAAAGTCTTAGAAATCTAATTTTTGTATAAAAGTCTTTTAACTCTACTTTTTTTAGTTTAATAATTATATCAATAAGCCCGAAATAAAAAATTCACAAAAAGTATTGACAACATTGTTCTGATTTAAATAACTACATATCAAAGTATAAAAGAAAACCTTCATCATAATGCATCACGATATTGAATGACGTCTGACAGTGAAATACTTTACAACCGGCTCTCATTAGAACTTTCTTGGCGCTCCGGCCGTCCCCCTACACCAGGGCAAAGAATTTTTTTATTTTACAATATGCCTGAGTTGCAGTGTGGTTATCCTGTGGTTAATTTTATATATGAATCAGGGCCCCCCCCCCAAAAAAAATATTTAACAGGTGATTGAAATTGGCAAGTCTGAGGTTGCATGGTTGCTTAAACTGTTTTTATATTAACTAATTATGAGAATAAATAAACAAATCTTATATTAGATAGTAATAAAACCATACAGATAGAGAGAACTGTTGAACTTACTCCGTAGACCCCTAACATGTATATATAAAAAAAAGAGTCAAGTGAGGTACTAACCTAGATTTAATTATAACAGCACTTGACTTGACAGTCTGCAAAGGATACTAAAATCTCTATCTTGGGAGCTTATCTACAGGGGTTGTTTTATTTCTTTCTTCTTCCTGAGACTGGAGTCTGGCGGAAAGTCAAGCTGTATTATCAATAAAAATAACTACTAACCCTGAACTTTTAAACATTAAAGACTTGCTTTATGCAAAAGAAGTAAAATGTAAGACAAAGCACATGAAAAAAGAATTACATCTCTTTAAGATACTGTGAGGCAAAAAGATGGCCTAGTAGAAAAAAACCTTTTTTTTTCTGAACTAAAGAAAGAGGAAAAGAAAATGAACCATAATTGTACTCCTTGGATTTTTCGAAAGTTAAAAACCTAGACTTAACAAATTAAATAAAGGTATAAAATTTTTAATTCACGAGCTTCTAATTTTAATTTGTTCTTATATTTCTATTTTACATATATTTGGAAATTTCTGTTTGTTCATAGGTTGGTATTACCAAAACAGTTCTATTTCCATGTTCAGGCTTTCAACTGTTAATTTGTTACTATGGTAATTTCAGTTGGTTCAAAATTGACATCGTTATGAACCATCCTATGCTTACTGACAAAAGGGCTTGGCTTATTATACATGTTAAGAAATTTTTCCAATAAAGAAGTTTTTCAAAAAAAAAGTAGCAAGCTACACTAAACCAAAATTTTAAGACATTAAGACAGTAGTTGTCCCAGCCTCAACCCAGCCGGAGTCAAGTCTGTGGCACCCCTACGCCCAAGAGTTCTAGGCACCCGTCGACCAAAGCAATTTTTGAAAATTAGAGGAGAGTTGAAGGCCTGACTATAAGGCAACTGAGAAGTGATGAACCGGAAGTAATGTAGGAGTTGCAAGCGATGCAACAGTAATACAACTAAACTGAGTAGCGCTGACACACTCCATGAATTGGAGAGACAACATATAATTTTTACTTTACTGAAAACTAAATGATTTAAATGTTAGCTATTTTAGTAAAGCGCAAATCGTTATTAAATGTGTAGATAGTTTAGGAGCGCATTATATGGTAATATAATGGTAATTTATGGTTTTTGTAAGCTTCAATTAACATATAATATTTGTTTACCTCTACTAATGTTTTTTCTTTTAATGTCTTTAAAAGTAATTTATTTTTTTTAAAAATATATATTTTTATTATATAAAAATAAATAAAAAATATTTTTTTTTTATTTTTTATAAAAAAAAAAAATATAAATCGGAAAAAAAACACAAAAAGTTTATTACGTGTTGCTTTTACAAAATTTTTTTTTATGTAATTTAAAAAAGTCTTTGAACTCTACTTTTTGTATAAAAGTCTTTGAACTCTACTTTTTGTATAAAAGTCTTTGAACTCTACTTTTTGTATAGTTTCATAATGCTTTGACTAAGCCAGCCATAATAAATTCACCCAAAAGGGTTGACAACGTTGTTCTCATTTATAGCAGTACAGATCAAAATCTACACGAAAACCTTCATCATATTTTATCACAATCTTGAAGGAACTATGAAAGTGAAAGAATAAACACCAGGATCTCTTTAGGGCTTTCTCGTCCCCCCTCCCTCTACCGCCAAACCTTTAGAATATTTTGTTTTTTTATAAAATATACATGCTGGCCATGTATATCATTCTGGACACAACATAAGTAGTAGGCCACATGCAGGCCACCACATAATTCTGAATTTTGACTGCCGTAAAATAGTCACTGTTGCGAAAGTGTTCGGGCATGAGGACGTTTCTAGAAAGAATAGCGGCGCCTCCACTCGGCCGACGACCCCCGGAGTGTCTCTCGGCACGACTTAGTGAGACAGTAGAAGTAGTCTTTCTCAACAACAATCAAGTGTAGGCAATGAGAAGGCACTCGTGTTGACAGAGAACGTCCTTCGTTTCACAGAGAGTTGGGGGTACGTATAATGTCACTGAGCCGGCTCCAGTAATAGTCCAGGATGGCACGCGGCGAGTGGTGCTCAGTTGAGGGGATTCACAAGCGTCTGTGCAACAGAAAATTTGTCTCTATAACAAGGATTGTCAGCGTGCTTGCACATCAAACCCATCATGATTTGTTACAGGTGGTTTCCAGCTTTTTCGAATGTCCTGTCTGCGCACAACGCGAACAGCGAGTAAGAGCTTTATAGTGTTGGTCAATATGTCCGTTAGCTTGGAAGTTGGAGCAGCTAGGAGGACGAGAGCTAAACTTATACCTACTGATACGCTCGTACTCGATTATCACCCGTGAGGACATTGCTGCCCATAAGTCCTCTTGGTAACAGAGCCGAAGCTTGTACGACCTAGTTTTGCAGATCCGAGAGACTTCGGTGCCGTTAGTTATCAAATTCTGCGACTAACCATCAGAAACACTGTCAGAAATGAAACGGGCACGTCTACAATGTACTAGAACTTTTAGCTGTATGCTTAGCGAGTGTTCCTTAGATTTAATAGCATCAGCTACAGCAGTAGCTTCATTTTCATCACTTACAACGAGGCGCCAAGTATATTTTCCCGGTCTAAGCTCAGTTATCGCCGACTTCGAGTTCAATTCA